>NW_024038998.1:0-132500 GCF_016077235.1 Cyprinodon tularosa | reverse complement strand
CTTTATAGACCTTGCTTTGAGCTTTAGTGCACAGTCATGTTGGAAGAGGGAGAGGCCAGCTCCAAACAGCTCCCACAAAGTTCCTTTATCTGATGATACAGCTGTTAGTTGGCGGTCGACTATTTGGGAGCGAGGAAATTTCTCAACTGGATTAGTTGCTTAGATCATCCTATAATAGCTCGACGCTGGACTTCATGCTGAGCTTCTGAGAGCGACCTAGTCCTGCAAAAAATTGTTTGTACCAACTGTCTGCATGCATAGATGCTTGATTTTATACACCTATGGCCATGGAAATGATTGGAACACCTGACTCCAACAACTTGGAAGGGTGAGCAAATACATTTGGCAGTATGTGTGTGTGCGTTTTAATTTGAATATAGTTAAAAATCCTGTTATTTCCTTAATTGAATATCCTGAATGAAACATATATACACATTAACTACATACAGAATGGTGCTTTCAAGCTTTTATTTAATCTGAAATAAGATTAGAATGTATACAAATTATTCTTGTATACATCATTGTTTAAAAACATACAGAGCAACAGATGTGTTACCTGTTGTTATGGGCAGTGAGGTAAGGGGCCAAGTGAGGCATGGAGCTACGGTAGTAAGAAGGGGAGAGGTGAGGGGAAGGCGAAGGGGAGGTACAACACGGACTACCCAGCTCCAGTGCTGGCATATTATCCACCTGAAATACACATCAATGTATGCACAAGTACAAACAAGTACTAGCAGAATGGACGAGGTGAAACTATGACTGTTATCTGAGTTACCTGTGGGTAAATAGATGGTTGTATCTGTTTGTCCAGGGAACTGCTTGACCCTGACTTTCCTGCACTCTGAGAGGAGATGGCTGCCAGTGCTTCTGGCAGATTATCTTCATCTTCGTGGTTGCTGTTTAAGGAATAAAATGAGATAGCAAGTGATTTACACGACTTTTAAAGGTAAACTGTCAGAGGCAGAGAGATATTTGATTAAAACACTTTTTCATTTGGAGCAGCATTTCTAGTTTGTGGAAGTGATCAGCGATGAGATTTACTCACAAGCTGAATTGTCGGACCAGCCGTTTTCTGCGGTTGGAGCTTGGGTTGCTTTTGGCCTGCAGCTTCTCCGGTGTTAAACTACGATCCTGCCTGCGAGGTGTCTTTTCAGCTGTCAAACTAGACGCTGCTGAGTCTTGGGATGAACTCTGATACCTGGACACCAGAGAAAGAAAAATAAAATAAATGGCAGCCTGCAGAATGAGGAACAAACATTGGACGCGATACCAACCTGTCACTGCTGGTCTCATTTGAGCTTTTCCCTCTGGGTGTCAGAGGAGCATCCTTCTGTGTCGTGCACGAGAGAAAATGTGGTACTATGGGTTTAACTGAACAACACTGAAGATAGATGTTGAAAGAAATGTTAGATCTGTTACCCTGAAAGCGGCTTCCATTTGGGCTTTAAGGATGTTACATTTGAGGTGATCCGGGAGCGTCCCTGGAGATGCAGGAGGATGCAGAGATTTTTCCGACAGCTGTTTCTCCTCCCCCTGCCAGCAGAAGAAAGCAAACATGAGAAAACCTTAGAGAAGTCAAGGGGGGTGGAGTATATTATGTGGAAATATAGCTGTCCCACCTTGTTGTCAATGTTGATGTGGAGTGTAGGCCAGGGCGTAGAATCGCTGTCTGTTTCCAAAGCTTTTAGCAGGGAATGAGAGACGTCCATACCATCAGAAGGGCTGGGAGGGGCGCGACGTTCTGACACACAAAGTTTAATTGGTAAAACACACCAAAATAAATTCAGCAATTGTTCTAAAAGCAAAACAAGGAGCTGGTCTTATCATACACCTCTAACTTTTGACTAGACTGACATTTTAGATTCCATTCAATGTGCCTACATTACCTATAACAAAAAATCATATGAATTCAGGCATGGTGAAAGCTGTTGACAGTAAAGAATGCAAATAAATATCCAATAAAACAATGTGAAAGAATAGCTCAGTAGCATTTTTTAAAATAATTTTAACAAAAGCAAAAAACAAAAAAAACAATATATCAGACATAGTTACTAATACCATAAATGTTCCTTGTACAATTAACAGGAAAGTTATATATTTCTGAAAAACAAAGTAAGTGAATGTGTTACAGTGTCCTGCAGATTTAACTTTTTCAAATTTGACCTTGTTATGGCCTCAAACTTCAATACAGTTCATTGAGATTTTAGGTTATTTATCAACCAAAAAACATCAATGAAGTGAAGAAAAGTGACTCTTAGTGATTAGGACTCAAATTTCTTTTTCACATGCAAAACTATGTAAGGGGAAAGATAACTCTATACATAACCCTGAACACACCATCCCACTATAAAACATAGCAACAGTACTATCGTGCTGTTGGGTGGGTTCTCACCAGCAGGGCCGGTGAGACTGGTCAGTGATCACTGATCCCTGTTCAGTGATCTCCATCCATCACTGGCCTTTGATGGATGGAGATCAATACTGGCCAATCACATTCAAAAGAGATCTAAAGCATATGGCCAGAGGTATAGTAAAATAATTTTGATCAAGGAATATTTTTGCTATAGAATGACACCGTCAAAGTCCAGACTCAATCCAGACAAACATTTGAAACACTCACTGAGCTTTACATATTTTGCAAGAAGGATTAGGTCAAAATCTTAGATGAGGAAACCTTGTCAAGACAAACCCTCACATATTATTTAATAGTTAGGTGCTTTCTGAGGGCTATCCTCCTTTTCCTTTACCTTATGATGCATCTACTGCTTTGTGTTATTTTATTACAAAAAAAATCCCAATAAGAGATCTAAAAAGTTGCTTCTAAAATGTGAAAGAATTCAAGGGGTGTTAAAACTTCAGCATTCGACTGTAGTTATTTAAAAACAATTTAAATGAGTCACTTTTATGTGGCAAAATATCAAACTTTGCATTAAAACACTTTCGTTTCATTCCATTATATGAACTAGTAAAGTCATTAAGCTGGTTGACGTGTATAACGTCATGTTTAAATACGGGAATGTAAAAAAAAAAAAAAAAAAGGGTATAAACAGCTACAAAAATAAGTATCTGAACAACCTGCTATTCTAAAATTTTCATCATGGGTGCATGTCCACTGGGCGAGGAATAATCTATGATTTTTTTAGCTATTTGTATGATACAGCTGCAAATAAATATTTGAACACCTTTCTATCAGCTCGAATTCTGACCCTCAAAGACCTGTAAGTCTGCCTTCAAAATGTCCACCTAGACTACATTTATCATTCTAAATAAGAGACACCTGTTTGAGGTCGTTAGCTGCATAAAGACACCTGTCCACCTCATACAAACAGTAAATCACACTACTAACATGGTCAAGAACAAAGAGCTCATGCTGAAGTTGATTTTTCATTATTAGAACAGAAGAACAAAGACAAATTTCAAATTATAAATAAATATACAGCAATATTTAAATAAATATTATAACTATATAAAAATATACACAGATGCATCAAAAATACAGCTAATATGGAAGGGATAGCATTTATTGTACCACAGTTTTAAATTAAGATAGGGAAAAGGATTAGTGATGGAGACTAGGTGCATACAGGAGAAATGCTAGCTTTGCTTGTAGCAGTTCAATGGGTGGAAGAGGTAAGACCATGAAAATCTATCATTTGCTCTGATTCTAATTCGTCAGTTTGCAAAATAATCAGTCAGACAGTAGACCAGATATATTGATTAAAATACAACAAACACTTTACAGAACAAATATGATGGGGCTAGTAGTACATTTGGTATGGGTTCTAGCACATAATGAGATTAAAGGGAATGAAATGGCAGACAGGGTGGCTAAGGAGAGTACCAATAAGGGAAGGATAGGTAATAATGTTGATATAACAGAAATAAAGGGTATAATTAAACAGAAAAACAAAGGAGAGGTGGCAAAAGTTCATGGATAGAACAAAAGAAAGGAAGGTGGTATTATAAAACCTAAAAGCGAATTGGACAAAGGAGAAGAACAGAGAGAAACAGGAGAGAAGGGATAATTATTTAACGACTTAGAATCGGACACACTGGATTGAATAGATCATTATTTTTGATAGGGAAAGATCAGAAAGGGAAATGTGACTGTGGGGAAGATGAGACAGTGGAACGTGTTATTTTGAGTTGTAGGAAATATTTGATCCAGAGAAACAAGTTAATTAGGAAACTTACGGTAGTAATATGAGAATGAAATTTGACATGGTTGATTTACTGCAAAAGGAATCGGGAAGCAGAGGATATCAGGCTATATTTGAGTTGTTGAAACAGAGTAAGATGTATAATAGGATAAAGTTGTTTTTTTTTTTTCTTTTTTTTTTTATTGTCATGTGGTCCACCTTCCTTAACAGTTGCTGGCTGTAATGCTCACCTAACGTTTTTGCCAACTGCCAATAAATTTCAACGAGAAGAAGAAGAAAAAGACACTAGAGACAAAATTTTACCCCTCCCCAAGGCTGACAAGGGCAACGTGGAAATTTCCAAGAAGCGTGGTGGAAAAAGATCCACTTTAGGGCAATCATTAGAGAATGGGAGAAG
This sequence comes from Cyprinodon tularosa, assembly GCF_016077235.1. Classification (NCBI taxonomy): domain Eukaryota; kingdom Metazoa; phylum Chordata; class Actinopteri; order Cyprinodontiformes; family Cyprinodontidae; genus Cyprinodon; species Cyprinodon tularosa. The sequence goes on along the minus strand of NW_024038998.1, from coordinate 127,943 downwards.
CTAAACATGACTCTCAGTCTCCCTCGGACTGGGGCTCAATGCAAGATTTCACCTTGTGGCAGAGATGGGGGATCTGGAGTCAACAAGTTATTTCTATGTCATGTTTTTATTCTACCCAGCCACTGAACCAGGTGAGTCCAATCTGGTTTATTACCATCTACACAGGATAAACCAGATTGGACTTACCTGGTTCAGTTGCCGGGCAGAAAAAAAACATGACATAGAGATGACTTGTTGACTCCAGTTACCCCACCTCTGCCTCGTGGGGTCTCAATGATCCTAAGAAAGGATGAAAAATCAGCCCAGAACTACACGGGAGGAGCTTGTCAATGTCCTAGAAAGAGCTGGGACCAAGGTTACTGTTGGTAATACACTAAGACATCTCTACTTTAACCAGCACATGTCAAGGCCTGTCTTAAGTCTGCCAATCACCATTTGGATGATCCAGAGGAGTCATGGGAGAAAGTTATGTGGTCAGATGAGATCAAAATAGAACTTCTTGGTCATAATCCCACTAATCGTGTTTGGAGGAAGAAGAATGATGAGTACCATCCCTAGAACACCATCCCTTCTACTGTGAAGCATGGGGGTGGTAGCATCATGCTATGGTTTTCTGCACGTGGGACAGGGTGACTGCACTGTGTTAAGAAGAGGATGACCAGGGTTAGGGAACAACCTTCTTCCCTCAGTTAGAGCATTGAAGATGGGTAAAGCGTGGGTCTTCCAACATGACAATGACCCGAAGCACACAGCCAGTATAACCAAGGAGTGGCTCTGGAAGAAGCATATCAAGGTTCTGGTGTGGCCTAGCCAGTTTTCTAGACCTAAACCCAATAGAGAATCTTTGGAGGAAGCTCAAACTCTGTGTTTCTCAGTCACAGCCCCAAAAAACCTGACTGATCTAGAGAAGATCTGTGTGGAGGAGTGGGCCAAAATCCCTCCTGCAGTGTGTGCAAACCTGGTGGAAAACTACAGGAAACATTTGACCCCTGTAATTGCAAAAAAATCTACTGTAAAAAATATTAACATTGATATTCTCAGGTGTTCAAATACTTATTTGCAACTGTATCACACAAATAGGAAAAAAATATCATATATTGTGATTTTTTTTAATAGATTATGTCATTCAGAGTGGACATGCACATATGATAGCAATTTCAGACCCCTCCACAATGTCTTAGTTGGAGAACTTGCAAAATAGCAGGGTGTTCAGATACTTCCTCACTTTAAATGATAGTGTGGTTAAATGTCTGTATGAGAGGAGGGTACTCACTGTTTTTTGTGTGTGTGTGGCAGAGCATGTCTTGGCTGTGTGTGTGGCGGCGGTGACGATGGTGGGTCTTGCCAGAGTATGAATTTTCATTCTCGGATGAGCTGTACTGATGGTCTGAAGCCGAACTGCTCAGCGGGAAGCTGAGGATGACACATGCAGTCACAATAACTCCCTAATAAAAACATGTCACCTAAACAGTTTGAACTGGAAAAGCGTAAATAAACCTTTACCATGATTAGCCATAATTACTTTCATATCTTTACTCTGTGGTTTTACAGCACAAGTATTAGAAACATTTCCAATAATATATGGTTGCAGTGATACAGTAGTTAGCACCATTGCCTCCAAAAGTCCAAAAATAGGCATTTGTTGGGATATTTAGAGACACAGAATCGCCCCAAGATGTTAGCTCTAATAACCCTGCACAGTAGGAATAAAAAATGAATGGATACACACATATCACACAAATGATGTATGGCTTCATTAAACAGTTTTGAGGCTGAGCAAAAGTTATAAATCAACCCTGATTTATTTATTTTCCTTGGAGGATCAAGATTTTACTGAAAGTTTCTAAAATATTAGCCCTTTGATATTTGTTGAAACTTACTGTAAATTTGTCATGGTTTATAAACTTAGGACAAGAATGAGAAGATAAAAAATTTCTGATCATAATTTTTTTGGAATCACTTCATTATTTTCTATTTGAACTGAACCCGGAAAAGGAATATCTCTACTTTTAACATGATTAACAGTTTATTTTGTTTAGAATAAATTTTAATTTGACATAAAATAATTTAAATCGGGTTAATTTTTTAATTTGATTGCAGTTTAATTTCTTCACACACACACACAAAGAAATTCTCTTGCTGATTGATAGATTTTAAAAGACCTGGTTGTAATTTTCAGTAAGAATACGTTTCTTTCTCCAGTCCAACTTTTAGTTATGTATTAAAATACCATAAAACAAGTTCTTTTAGGAGACAATCGCTGCAGCTTTAGTTATAGCATTTTCTGGTAACCCCCCCTGACCACAGAACAATCCTTTTTACTCTCCACAATGTGTGTTTTTATTGCATATTTTCCCCTAGTTTAAAGTAAGCCTGTGGCAACAAAATCAAATTATTTAAACAAATATAGTAGAGTTCTGGTCATATTTGGAGGATTTGGCCTTTCTACTCAGAGGGGAAAAGCCCTAAAACCCAGCTACCAGAGAACTGTTCAGTTTTACACAGTCACCATCATCTACTGAATCCTGCATACATGCAGTGTGGTTTCCTGCATGGGAAAATATTATATTGCATTCAAAAAGATAAATGTTGAGGCTAAATTTTAAAGAAACTAGAAAAGGGTTCTAGACTGTTACGTTATATATAGGTTTGCATAAAAATGTAAATAATTAGCTCATATTAAACATTGTTTTAATAAATTGGATCAAATCAATTTAAAGACCATTTTTGTAAACTTTTAATATGATTCTGTTAATGTATTCATATTGAATAGATGTTTTTTTTAATAACAAAATCTGTTTGAATTCAGTTCAGTTTAAAAATATCTTTTAAACCCAAAAAAGTGAATTAAACATTCATTAAATACAAAAATAAATATTTTTTTTTTTCTTTGTAGTGCCTTATTAATTGAAGCAGGTGGGCATGTTCCCCTAAGAAGCACCAAACAAGGTCTTTGCTGTGTTTGCTGTCATAACTTGTTTATTTATTTTAGAGGCAATATGGCGTCATTCCTAAAGGCCAAAGTGATTCAAGTAAACATGAAAGGAGAAACAAACACACTATTACAGCATAACACATTTTGTAAACATTTGGTTGATTTAACAAATTCATGACCTGAAGTAACATTAATATAATGTTCATCAAAAAAAAAAAAAAAAAAAAACTCACTCTAAAAGCAAAACACCTTCAATACAGAAGCCTACATCGATTTCACTGCTAGCTTCACACTATGAATACAGCAGCCGGATCTCTAAAGCAGCAAACACTATGGTCCCCTTTCACCAGCTCACAATTACTTCCACTCAGCACTTACATCTTTGATTTCTGCTTAATTTAGGTGATTATAAATATTTTTCTCCCATTAGGAAAAAAAGACCACATTAAAGGCATATTTAAGACCAAGCTAAACAAGTTAGAGATTAAAACCTTGCTTAGATATAATAAGGCATTAAGACACTATGCAAGATGTTATTATCTAAACTGTTTAAGCAGAAAACCTGTTCTCTACTGTATATTAAAATGCATTGATAGAGACACAGGTGGAAAAGCTATCCCGAATCAAACCATCAAAATTCATGATTCTTAAAGCACTTGATATATTTTTGGAAGCACTTATTTGGTTCTCTTCCAAATATTTTGAAAATATGCTTCTAATTAGCTAATCTCTTCCCAGTAAATGAATACAGAATCTTCTGGAAACTTTTCTTCTCCATTCCTATTTTCTGTTTCGCTGCAGATTTTAAAGATGTTTAATCTGAGTAGGTGTATACAAATCCAGAAGTTTATGCAAACTCATGAGCTTAAATAAATTAAGACTAATTAATTTTAACGTTCTTAAGTCAGGGTGGAATGAATCATTTTAATTTATTATTATTTAATGCATTGTTGCCCTATCTACACTTCTGGTAAATGATCATGACTGAAAATCCTTGCTATTCATACCTTAGATTTTGATTTAAAAGTACTTTTAGTCTAACAAAATGGTTTTTATTTCGATTACAAATAAAACAGTAACATCCAGAAAAATAACAAAAGAATATTAAGAGAATGAAAGAAAAATGCTTTATTAAAATTACTTTCTTACTTATGTAAAAACCCGTTTAAAACATCAGCAAATATTTGTTATTAGCGTTACAACAGTAAAATCCACCTTATAATTATTGACCAGCATTTTTCATGTTTCCCCCTGAAATTTCAGCCATTTTGCCTCAATGCAATCACCCTAATCTTTGGCTTCCTTTACAGATTATCTATTCTGTTTATTTCAGTGCTCTCTCCAGACTTTCTTCCAGCCTAAAGAAACCTTTTGGAAGAATTACATGTTTACATGTAACCTAAATCTGCCAGCGGTATGAATAGTTGTGAATTGAACTGCAGTAATTCTCTTAGCAGAATAAAATGAATAGTTTGGCAGCGGTTGTTCAACAGGCAAACCCTCAGATCTAAATCTGGCAGGGAGATTTGGACATGCTGAGGTATTTTGGAGCCATTTCTAAACAAAAATTCAAAAATAGACCTTGCAGATTTCAAGATTTCCAGTTTAATCTATTTTACATCAGTAAAAGTAATCTGTGTTGATACTGACAAGGTCTGGAAAAACAGAGATAGGATCTTCTTCAGATGAAGGAATTTTGGGTACGATGTTAAAAGTCTACAGAGGATCGGGCCTGTAACGAACTGGAAAAGTGCTGGAAAACCAGCGTCAAAGCCCAAAGATTGATATGAACCAGAAGCCTTTCAATCATGAATGAAGTTCCTACTTTGAGCTCTAATGAAAACCTGAAGCTGCCCACACGGACAAGCCAAATGCCTTCTGGAGAGAAGCTTTTCTTTTCTTAAAAACAAGAGAAAGGCTGATTAATTAAAGTGACAAGTAAGATATTTGGAGAGGCTTTCAAACCTTAGAATACTATGCTAACTCTTAAGCATAGCTTTAGTTGCGTCATGCTGTGTGACTTTTTTAATGCCAGCGGTACTGGAGTAGTGAAAAACAAAGCAGGGAGATGACCTTCAGTTTCACAAACCACTTTTAATCAATAGTTCTAGCTGGCTTAAAGCCATGAGGACTAAGTCTAAAAGAATTACCCATTTTAAAATAACTAAAATTAATTAACTATGCAAAGCTGGAAAAGCATGTTGCTGAGGTGTAAGATGCCAAGAGAAATGTATCCAAATATTAATGATTTGTGTCTATGTTTAATGTTTTGACTGTTGATCCCAAAGAAGTGTGAATAAATACTTTACTGTATGCACAAGCGTTCCACCCTGAAAAAAAGAGCTTTCAAATAAATAACTAAAAGATGAAGGTTACAACTCATTCAAAGTCATCATCATGAGTTGGATACAGGTTCTGCGTATCTCAGGTGCATCCATAAACAAAATGTTAATGCAGTTGGAAATATCTGCAGGCCATATTAAGAAAATTCCAGGAATACTCCCTGGTCCATTTCACCCTACACAGTACTTTGGCCACAGTTCTGCCATCCTTGAGTGAAATAAATGATGGCATTATTCAGTGTAATAAAGATGTTTGGGAATGTTGACACCGATGGTGGATGAAGACAGAACAGATGAGAAGAATGGCGATGGAAACTAGGTCATCTGCAGAGCTTCCTTCCTTCCTTTGGGACAAGTCTTTCTCAGCTCTGAGGTCTGAAACTGTTTCCTGGGTTTAAGAAGGGTCAAAGGGCAGTCATGACCTTGTCCCTGTGAACCAAACTGATGGATCCTTTGAGGGTGCTGACGGTTGGCTCAGGGGCAGGAGGATGACTGTACAATGGACTTGCAGCCTCAAAGGAAGGCCTGAGCACAACAGATGATGGAGACCACAATCATGGAGGTGATATGAGAAACATAAAATGGAGCAGCGGCACACGCAGTCTGATGCACAGACTCACCTGTGTGACGGAGTATGAGCGGAGGGCTGTAGGTAAACCGGGAGGGTGAGAGCGGGGTGGTGCGGATGCCAAGCCTCATGACCAATAGGAATGTTGTGTTGGTACTGAAGAGGGTCATGGAGAGCCTGAAATTAATCATCTCTATAAGCCAGACTGGTTGTTACTGCATCTGTGAGTGTGTTTCTGAATGAAGGTTATCTGCTATCACTCACCGCGTGAGGACTGAGATCAGGGCTGGCATGAGAGCTGCATGTCAAGAATATTTGAAAACATGATTTATTAAATGTGAAACAAACACCAAAAAATTGTTTAAAGTTAACAATGGGAAGAAAAGAGCTAAAAAAAGTTAGTCTTATACAAATGGCAAATTTTTGTGTTTTCTTTGAAACTGTCCAGGCAGTGATGTGGATTAAGATCAAAAAGTAGCCGATATGATGGCGGTGTAATCTGTACATCGCATGTTTGCTAATCTGAAGATTTTACCTGATATGTAGAGGCTTTGCAGGGGAAATGGCAACTGCAAAGGAAAACATGAGACATATTTAGGAGAAAAAGCAGAAATGTAGGTTTGTTACTTTAAATTTTATTCCATATTTTTGAGTCAGTGCAGCCTCTATAGACACAACCTTAACCTGCCGCTCAGACATGAGGCTTTCCAAATATATTCATACTCCTTGAGCCTGTTTTGTCATGCAACTGTTAAAAAATACTTTATTAAACCCAAAGGAAAATTAAATTAAATACAAATAGACAATTGACTTTGTTAAAAACACAGATAAACCCCTGCTGAAGAAAATTATATCCACAGCATGATGCATCCACCACTGTGTTTGAATATGCAGATGGTGCAGTGAGGATTTTTTTTTTTTTTTTTTCCCAAAAAAATATTTCTCCATGAAGATTTCGGCCCAATCTGTGAAGTCCATAACTCAAAGCGATCATGTCGACAGGTTTTTCCACCTGAACTGTCAATCTCTGCATCACCCCAACGTAAACATGGGTCTCTATTTAACTAGTAAATGATGTGCTTTGTGAGATGTTCTAAGCTTGGAATACTGTTTTAACAAAACAATCCAACACAGATGCATACTATGTACCATTTAGGTAGCTACTGGTATAGTACATTTAGTGGTATCAGGGGCTGAACACAAATCCACACTATACTTTTCTAATTTTTATCTTAAAATCATGAATTGTTTCCTTACAACCAAGCCTTACTTTATGCTGCTCTAATGGATTCATTCTTACGAAATACATTAAGGTTTGTGGTTACAGCTTAAATTTTTTTCTCTAATAATCATAAGTAATCTTTTTGATATTCACACATTGATGAGTTTAGTGATGAACTCCGACCCACCAAATAAGGTGGGAATTGTGGAGGAATGATGGAGGAGTTCATAGAAGGAAGGTGACAATTACAATCTATAGCCTTGAATTATAAAGCACTTTATGTAAAAAGGAAAACAAAAATGGACCGCCTCCATGAGCTTGACAAACCTGTTGAGCTTGTCGTACTAAAATGCAATACTAGTCATTTATGAAGAGAACACATTGAAGAAACCCTGCTGCCTCACAGGCTGAAGCTTTTTTCTTTTCTCTCAGGGCTCTATGCAGCAAATTTCAGACATTCAGGTAAAACAGTGTGTGACCTTTATGATAATGCACGAGGGCGCACAGAGGACAAAACAGCTGCTCTTAGTCATCCATGTTTCCAATGTGCTGATAAGACTCACCTTTGCCCAGCGACTGGGTGCGGGAGGGGTACCGTTTGCTCGGCCTCCTCTCAAATGTGCTGGCTCTCCTCAGTCTGCCTCCATGAGTGGCCTGATACTCAGTCTTCCCACTACGGCAAGCACAAAAAGGAGTTTGAAGAGCAGAAATGATCGTTACCAATTAAAAACAAAAAATTTAGTTGTAACCATGTGCAACCAAAATACAGCTTACTCATTTTTGTAGCGTTCTAGGCAAAAATGTTTTAATCATCTTGCGGTTTACTATCACAAATGATGATGGTAAATGGCAGGGCCTGAACCTATATAGTGTCATTTAAGTTTGACACTCCAAAGTGCTTTACATTTACTCATTTATTTGGGGCAAACTGACAGGAGCTGATCAACACAGGGAAAGAGTGGTCAGCTAAACCACAGTGAAACTAAGTAAGCATAAGGATCATCGTACCCTGCCTTAATTAAAGGTATAGATGTTTTATTTCCAGGTGGATCATCTAAATAAGTGGTGCTACTAATTGTTCAATCATTCTGGTGATATGTTTACGTAAAGCCGTCCTATGTGCTCGTCCCCATTTAGCTCATTTTTTACTATGCATGCGTACTTTAAGGCGTATATCTGTGATGAGCTACGGTTTCAGTCATTGAAGCTCACCTTTCTCACCGAGGTTCTTTGAAAATGGCCGAGGGTCTTAAGAGAAAAAGTGTCTATGAAGTTTATGAGAAAAGAAAGGCCTCAGAAGAGGCAGATATATCCCAGAATGCTATGCATGGAGAACTCTCCTTGCAAAGCCTTATGGGATTTTCTGTCACATTGGTTCAACAGCGGAGACTAATAACATCCTCCACTGCGTGGTGGAGGAGGAGTTACGTGACCAACGGGGAGCAAAAAGTAGTGATTATCTGTCCGAATGGTAAGTCAACTGAGTTTGTTATGAAGTCCACTATATAGCCCCTGCTTTAAACAGTGATTAAGGAATTTATGGGTTATGCTACGTTCAATCAGCAAGTAGCACAGACAGCAGAAGCAGCAAGTTTACATGAAAAATCAATGGTAGATGCGCTTCAAGGTTCAGCAAAGGGTCCCGCAGCGCACCTTAGCAGCCGAAGCAGCGCATCTGATACGCGCACAACACGCTTCAGAAGTAGCATCTGCTGGAGTTGAACATTTTTTACTTTTGCTGCTCGATGCGCCACATCAATCAATCAGAGAAGCAGATCTGGTAGCTGGCAGGGAGAAAGGCACAGCATTGCTGATGCAGATCGCTATGATCACTCCCCTGAAATAATTTAAATAATTCTTAAATTAACTTAACCTCTTAAAACCCAGCGGGTCGCCGGCGACCCGGTGGGTGTGCATCAGCAACAGAAATGAGAGAATTTTTTAAAATAATAAATATGCTTACACAATGTTGTTTGCTGACATACTAATACGGGGATAGAAATACAGGAGAAAACTAATCTGGCATTGTCTACAAGCTAGCTAGCACAGCTAAACGCTAAAAGGACTTAGTTTGCTCTCAATGTTTTACAAGTCCTGGCATTTTCTTAACCACATAAAGTGTATCATATTTGATACAGAGGTTTTTGAGACCTTCACATTATCAGTGTAATTTTTTTCATGAAAAACCTGATGTATAAAATCAGACACATGTAGTGAACAGACAATGCATAATAAATTGCACAAAAATATCTAATGCATCACAAATAAAACAAGCTCCTATCTACAAATTGACTAGTCCTTTCTTCCATTTGTAAGTGTTCAGTAATTTCAAAGAGTAGACATTTCTGACCATTATTTTATGTTTCTAGGGGTTAAATATAAATTATAAATAAATATAAATTATTTTTACCTTAATAATTTTCAGATGATGCATGCTTTAAAGATCTCTTTATAGTTATTATTCTGAGAGCACTGTTTAAACATTAATATCATCATATAATCATTATCTACCATGATAAAAAATGTGTTCAGTGATGAAGATCCAGTAGAAAACAGAACAGCAGCTTGCTATGAAAGCACATAATATTTTATGCCAGAACTTCTGGGGTATAATAATAATAATACAGAGCCTGCCCAAAGGTAATCCCAGGATGATTATCCTGTATGCCTGCATAAATATGAGTATTTCTTTGGCTAGTGGGTTGAACATAAATCAAGTCAAAGTTTAGAAGGCATCATTAGTAATGCAAACATAACTACTATGTGAAAGAGAAAAAAAACAAAAACAAAGGGAGAATTTATTTCCTATCAGACCAGTTTAGGAGGAAACACAGAGTTAGAAGGTGACCCAGGTGCACCTATAGTGTTAAATTACATTGCGTAGCATTCAAGTGTTTGTTTGCACTTTCACCACCTGTAACACAAGTGTCTGTGCACAGACCGTAACAGAGCACCATAACACAGCTTTGATCTGGCTGCTCCAACAAATGACAGGAAGTGCCCTTCAAGTGTGAGAATTGCTAATAATCACAAGAAAACAAACAATATGAGGGGAATGTCTCAGTCTCCATAGTAACAGATGCAAGTAACCATAGCTACTCAGTAACCATAGATACGAAGGATCTGTTTAACATGACACATAATTTCCCCCATATGCCCGGTAACAAGTGTCGGCCACAACAGCCTGGGTTAGCCTGGCTGCATCATTCCATCTCCGGCCGCAGCGCCTGCAGGACGCCTGCCCTGAGAGGAAACATCAGGAGTTTCAGCATCTCTGTCTACCTGAATCTGAAGCGGGAGCCCAGCCGCGTGAAGTCGCTGCGGCTCGCCTTGCCGGCAGTCGGCTGCCGCAGGCGAAAGAAGGCGTGGCTCTCCACTGCGCTCTTCCACAGGTGTTTGCAGCTCTTGGCGCTGGCCAGCTGGAAGACGAATGTGTGCTCCTGCTCGCGACCCTTTATGGAAAGTAGAACCAAACTTAGAGCTTGATACTGGTTTGTGTATCTGAAGAAATTTAAAAGAAGACAAACCTGATCATCGTCCTCCACCACCATTAGAGTCAGGCGACTCTTTTTAAAATCCAGCCTGGTGATTTTGGGCCTGTGACCAGAGATAAAAGCTAAAGTGAACAATCCTCTTAATCCACTTAGAATCAATAATACTAGATAGCTTAACTCACTAACACCAATAAATTATGTTTTTTACTGTTACATCAACACAATTTAATTATTATCTTTGGCTGAAAAAAAAAAGCCAATTTCTTCTTAGAACAAGTAAAGCCGACTTTATCGTTTATGGAAGGAATCACCCTTCAGCAACAAGGAGAAGAAATCCCTCAAAGTTTCAGAGAAAGAGAACACATTGGAGACATGACATTTCGACACTTTAATCTTTGCATAAATTACACAGTCAATTACAAAAAACAGTCATCATTCTTCAAATGACTTTTTTCTCTGCATAGTTTTAGCTCTGTTTTATCCAGCAGTCGTGTGGTGCAGCCAGTTAGGGTATAAAGAATGTGGTAAAGCTAGATTGCTGATATCCTGTTAGGATATAAATGCTTAATACTCTTTGAAAGACTCTGAAGTCATATTTGAATAGGCTTTTGATGCTGTGGCTTAAAGCTGACATGTCCTACCGTTTCTTATTTGCAGAATAATATTCTACACATTTGATCTTCTTACCAAAAGAAAAGCCCAATTTTGTTGGAGCCTTCAAAAACCAGGATTCCGGTCGGGGTGAGACCCAGTGCATATTCACCTCCATCTCTGCCCTAAAGACACAAAACCAAACATTTAATTCATTCCTCAACTCCACAATTACGTGAAGGGACTCATTTAGATTCCAGTCAGAAGTTTACCTACACCCATCATTTTATTGTTCAGTTGTGGTTCATCATCAACAATGCTTATCAATGTTTAAAAACAAGAAAATAATTCATAAGTTAAAATGTATTTAGGACTTTTTTTCTAAAACACAACACATGAAATAAACATGGCTCTTATAGGACTAAAACATGACCGGACATGCTTGAGTTTTTCGTTGTCTAGATGAGGACTTGTCAAAAACGTTAATGACTTGTCAGACAAACAAAATCGTTGACATTTCTACCTGTTGTTCATCTAATCTGTAAATCAAAAGGCTAAAGCATTAAGAGTGCTACTCCCCTTCCTGTGCCACACCCTCCACCACCTGAGAGCGGCTTCTGCACGTTAAGGGACTTGAGTAGTTGGACACCATAGAAAGTCCTACGGATGAACTTTAAATAAGATCCATGCAAAAGAAAAATATAATCCATTTTAGATTCAGATTGCTGATGTTCCTGCAGAAGTAGGGTCCCCTGTTAACTACAGGCTAAAGCTGGGTTGGTTGTTCTAAAATCAGTAAATGAGTTCTGTGTTTACTGTAGAAAATACACTGCTTTATGGCTGGACATCAAGTGTAATGCTCAGCAAATTTTAACTTATTTTCTATTTTCCATCAGTATGTTATGATCCGTTTACCCAGTGGGTTATAGGTGCCTCATTATCACACGTATTCTGGTTGCTTTAGGCTGAAAGCAATAACAATATGGTTACCAGATGTCCCCGTTTGGACAACCTGTCCCCGACTAAAGCCGTCTGCAATTTTAGAGTTTTACGACAGAGAAAATCATGTTTGTTGACAGTTATTACGGTAACTGGGGTAGCATGTTACACAACAGCAGTGGCTGTCATGGTAACAGAAACAGAGGAGCAGCGCATTGTTTTCATCACCAGTGGGTAGCTGTGGAGGTAGCTGTAATAATTACCTTATTCATTTATTGTCCATTATAATCTTCAGCTTTATTTATCAATTTCTTATGTTTTTAAGCATTTATTTATGTGCATGTTATAATATTTTTGTCCGTTTTATTCTTTCTTTGTATTTTTTTTTTTACCTTATTTATTTCTGCCTGTCGTTTTTTATTTCTGTTTGCATTTCTGCCTCATTATGCAAATGAGGAGGTCTGTGTCTTAGAGGGTCAATTTTTGCCCATTGGTTGGTTAGCATTTCACTGCATCGGTCGAATCTACAGGAGGAGAGGATGGTCTGAAGTCTAGTATGAAGTCACTGACCGTTTCTCAATTCATAAGAACACGAGTACGGACTCGTGTCCTCGCCAAGTACGTTCTTGAGAAGAAGACAGAGAAGTATGGACTTGGTAAGAATGGGAGCACGCAGCATAAACACGGGTCAATTGGAACAGAAGCGTACGTGTTACGTCACCAAATACTCGGCTACTCACCTACTGTTATTAATAGCCTCTACAGGGTTTATACAGGAATGAATAACTCTAATTTAATGTTTTTTAATGGTCTTAGAAATAATTTTAATGCCTCCAACAGGTACCCGGTGAACCCCTTTTGTTGAAATTGGCGTTCTTCCCCATTCTCTCCGAACATACGTCTTTGTGATCAACCGGAAGCAGTTCCATGCAAATATGTCGTGATATAATATGTCTGAGGAAATTGTTTTTATAAAATTCTTTTTTTTTTTCAAGAAAGCATTTTAAATGCCACAATAAACACATTTAATGAATTTTAATGCCAGTTAAGGACTTAATTAAAAAAAATAACAATTTAATGACTTTTAATTATTTTTAATGACCCGCGGAAACCCTGCTCTAGATAATAATAAATTCTGATATTTTTCATTCAGTGGGGGAATAATAATTAACACAGTCAGATAAACACAAATAAAATGAACATTCTGCCAAATAAAACAAAAAAAAATCACCATCATAGCCAGTGGTCCCTCACACACGGCTATGCTGAGAGAAGGCTGCTGCAGACGGGCTGCGGTTAGCCCTGGCTGCCGTTAGCCCCGGAGGTCCGCTGGTTGCAGCAGTCCTACCAACTTCGGAAATGTTTTCTTAAATTTTGGCCATATAGTGACGCTTAAAAGTATAATGTTCTAGCCTCAAATTATCTTAAAACTTACTTTTATTGAACAACAGAAACAGAAAAGCGATCTTTAAACTTAATACTCTGAGCTCTGTGGTTTAAAACAATGGGCCGCTTCCTCCAGATTCTGAAAAACGACATTGTCGACATCTGTGTCCATGTGTGCCGCTAACTCTGTCAGAGCATCCTCATGAAAAATAATAAAGTCAATACATATAAGCATTATTATTAGCATTATTTTCAAAAACAGTTACTAAATGCTTCAGTTCACTGACAACTTCAACTTAGGTAGCCATCTTTGTTGTGACTGTGGCTGGTGGCATGTAGAATCGACCAATGCAGTAAAATGCTAATGGCTAGAAGTTGACCCTCTAAGACACAGCCCTTCCTCATTTGCATAATGAGTCAGAAATGCATACAGAAATGTAAAAACGACAGGCAGAAATAAATAGCATTGAAGAAACAAATAGGGTAAAAAAATACAAAGAATAAAACAGACAAAAATATTATAACATGCACATTGATAAGGTAATTATTACAAAGGTTAAATAAATAAAGAAGCTAATTAAGTGATATATACATTTATGTCTCACTGTATAATTGAATTTCTACCTACATATATTTATTTATTGTACTTTTGGGGGCAATTAAATGTATGCTTATTTATTTTTTTCTGTATTTATTTTTAAATATAGTAAAGCTGGCCCTCCATAGGTTTGGACATACGTAAGTTCCTCATAAAATAATAAAGGAATCAGTGAGAGGGGAATGGAGAAACTACTGCATAAACGCAGAATGATGAGGAGAGGTGCATTCACTTGCTGACATTTATAGGACAAATAGAAATTCATCCTAAATCAAACTAGAACTTTCTTCATAATTTAACAAAAAGTCTAAAACTTGACAAACTGCACATATGGGTGTTCCAACAAGTCAATGATCCCAACCACACATCAATTTGGTTTTGAAATAGATTAAGCTGATGTCAAATTTGTGGAGATACTTTCTGAAAGCTGCAGCTTCGACCCTACTGGAAATTGGTGGATTGTGCTTTAAAGCTTTAAACCAGGAAACCAAATAACTTGAGCAAACATGGCAGATTCTGTCCAAAGAAAACTATCCCAGAGGTTTGTTGATCTATACGCAGATTAAAAACGTCCCCAATAATAAATCTTTAAAAAAACAATTTTTTTGCTTATTTTTCTGCCTAATACACATAGAAACACATTGAAAAAGTTCAAGCGAAATAAATAAACAAAAGGCCCAAACTGATGTGACCCTAATTGCTTTGAAAAGCGTGAATGTAAACTTCTTTTAAATTATACGTGTAGGGGTGCAGTATACTCACACACCTTAACAAAGTGCATATCTACGCCGTAAAGTTCCAGCCACTTGCATTTGTTGAGAAATGAAATCTCTGCTTGAGACGGGCTCTGACCCCTAAAGGAAAAATGTAGGATTATTTTTCACAACAAACAGTTCTAAATTCGTTGGGCAGAGCACCTTTCTAAAGAAACCAAGCAGAAATGTAACCATCAGGCTTGATCTCAGCTCAATCTAAATTCAGGCTGACCCTCGTTCGTGGCTCTGTTGACCCTTTGAGCCTCAGCATACAGTATGTACAAGGAATCTAATGGGAGCAGGGAGCAATCAGAGCAGGGCTGCGTTAAACACTGCCTAGAATCAATCAAAACCCTTCAGAGATTAATCCCATAATCCTTTACGCAGACCAGTGATAGGGAAGACTAAGCAGAGAGTGCAAGCACAGAAGGATGGTGAAATTGGAAACCCTCTGCAGTGAAAATAAAAAAAGCCAGTGTTCACAGGTGGTAGCAGAAGGACTTTCTTTTCTGCTCTGTGCTCTAAATTCTGCCCCACTTGTTTGACCCACACAGGAGAGAAGCATTCCTGGGTCAAGTTGCCAAGCGGGTGGACGCCCTACAGTAAGCTGCTTTGGCACAACACAAGTACTTGGCTACCAATGTACAGTAGATGCCTGCTAAAACGAGGGTTTGTGAATGCACATCCGGTTTTTAGGGCAGTGTAGCTGCTTTGCATCTTCATCCCCACCTGAGCTCCAGCCACCTGCTGAAGATGTCCGCCTCCATGGCCTCGCTCTGTTTGGGAGTGAAACGAAACTCCGACACCAGCTCGGGGGAGTGCTCCAAGGGGTCGCAGTCGCCCAGCTCACCTATGGGTGGATGAACAAAGATCTGATCATTTCAAAATAAATTCTCCACCTTTTATAAATGGGAGAAGTAGGGCTGCTGTCCTTCATCCACCTTCTGTTATTTTATTTATTAACCTCAAAATGTTGCATTCCAGCAACTTCCTAAATTAGGTTATCTATGTAAACAAAATAATTACTTTTTGAGACAGCTGAAGTGCTTTGAATTTATCACTTTTGATGCTCCTTTTCAGTGCATCTTTGTAAAACAAAATTAGTGGAAATCTACTGAAAATTTAACATCAATAATGTTATAAATTGCTTACAATTCTAATTTGGGAGTTTCAATTAGCAGATTTCTAAGCTTTGAAAGCAGGGGAGAGTTTTCCCGTGTCAACAAAAACATATTTAAACAGAAAAATAAACATAAATGTAAACTTAAAATGTGTTGAAAGTAATTTTGAACTGATGTAAACAAATATTAGAAGTGGGCATTTTGGATGAGGAGGTAATTTTTCCCTTTTAAAAACGTCTCTGAATGAGTGCCCTTACTTACCTTGTAAACAATATGCCGCCAGCTCCACCGACACATCATACGGACATTTTAATCTGTAATAAAGGGAAGATCCATGAATTGAATCCAAAGTTTTGCCCCTGGTGCTGTTACAGTTTTTAATACGGACAACATGGCTTACTGAATAGGGTTGCATCGCCTTAGAAGGCGGCAGAAATGCAAAAGAGTACGATGCATATTAAGGCACGCCACATGCACAGGGCAACGATCCAATAAGGATATCCTTCTGCAGGGACAGGGCTGATGACTTATTCATTTGCATTGATGTTTTCTCCCATAGCTATCAGATTATTAGCTTTAGCAATGCCTAGTGTTCCCTTAAAACCTTTATGTAGCTATGCTATTTTCTAGCAAGTCTTGTAAATTATTTTTGCTTTGCTTAAGATTCTAAACTGTCAAGAAAAGTCAAAGAATTAAAACTTTACACCTCTTTTAGCAGTTAAAGTTAATGCTACTTTACGCAAGCTGGCAGGTATTGTTTGGCTGAGAACAAGCATGCAGTGACAAAGAATGAACACAGTCAGTGGACGGTTTAGCTTAGCACAAAGGGGTATGATTGTAAATGGCATTTGAAGAGAAGAGGGAAATGTTTTTTTTTTTTATTTTGACTGACGTTATGTCAGCCTTGCGATTGACTGGCAACCTGTTGCTTGTCCACCTTGTTTTTTCATGCAGAGCTGTCTGTGCAATTAAAAATGTTCCTAGGTATGTGATAATATTTAGACAGATTTATTTTTTAGACAGATTTATTTTCTCATTTTGTACACACGAGTGTAAACAAAAAGAAATATCGTTTAGAACAGCTCTAGACAATTTCATATTTTAAAGTGCAGACTTGAAAACAGTAATAAATACATGAAAAATAGTAATATAAACATATGACTGTATATTTATTATTCTAACAATCATTCTTTTTTTTATCCTTTTATTTAAATCCTGCTGTGGAAATTGTGTCTGTGGACACACTGTGCTGAGGGGCATGGAACTTAAAAATGACTTAATTTGGCCATGCAGACCTCACACATTGATCCAGCAGAAATTAAGCTTTAGTCATGCTAATCAGATATACAGCGTTAAATTCAGAACCTTAACTTTACTGTGTTTGTTTGTATGTTAAATCATCATAAAATGAGAAACCTTTACTGTTTGTGAAAACAAAAGAGGGGTTAGGAGGGTTTCTTATGTATGTATTAGTGGGTGTTTGAGATCCAGAAGGAGAGGCTTGCCTAGGACAAAAGTCAAGCAAGAACGAGCCCTGCCATGGAGCGATTTCATATTTTGATAGAGTGGCTGGATGCCCTACACTGTGTGAGTGTGTCAAGGAGGAGAGGAGCAACCCTTTTTCTAAAATAAGCAGCCCTCTGCTGTTCTTGATCTTGAGCTTTTATAATAGAGCTGGACTCTCGGGACGGGTGGCCCAGATAAGAGCGCTGACACACTGAAGTGAGTGTTTGCACTGTCAGGACGGGTGTGTGTGTGTGTGTGTGTGTGAGAAACAGATGTTGGTGTTCTGACTCCCCCCACCCCAGAAAAAGCTGTAGCAAAGGTGACCTGTGTGCCAGGGGTAGTAGGTCTGGAACATCCCCGCAGTGGGGAGGGGAGTAGCTCAAAGTGACTTATGAGGATGTTGGCTAGAACTGCTTTCAAGTATCAACTTATCAAATGAATTTAAACTGATAATCAAAATACTACATAAAAGCAAAAAATCACAGCAAAACATAATACTGTACACAGTGAAAATGGGATCTTATCCCAGTATTTTTTCTTAAACCTGTAGCATGTAATTATATTCCAGTTACATTGCAACAAAAGGTACAATTGATCTGTCTAGGCCTTTAAGGTTTTATTCTCTCTGTAACAGACTGATCATTAGAAAAAGCAGAAAAGCAGATTTAAAGCAGTGTTACGTCACAGAACAATATAACTTTCAACCTCCACAATCAAAAAGTCAAAGTATGATCCAACTAAAGACCTACCAATCAATGGTCTTGAACCTTGTTTTGTTTCATTTATTTAATCTCATCCTTTCTCTGAAGGCTTCTCATCTAGTTCATCCATCACTGTCCCAAGGCCAGATCTCTGTATCACTTCACTTTTATTGTTCTTCTCATTTTAATGTTAACATCCATCCGATTATTTCAGGGTCCAGTAATACCACCTGATCCATTCTCCTCCTGAGAATGGGATCTTATCCCAGTATTTTTTGTTACAATCACATATTACAGTACTGTAGTGCATAACTGATGTGCGAAATAATTATAAAATTTATTTTAGAATAATAATCTTAAACCTGTAGCATGTAATTATATTCCAGTTACATTGCAACAAAAGGTACAATTGATCTGTCTGGGCCTTTAAGGTTTTATTCTCTCTGTAACAGACTGATCATTAGAAAAAGCAGAAAAGCAGATTTAAAGCAGTGTTACGTCACAGAACAATATAACTTTCAACATCCACAATCAAAAAGTCAAAGTATGATCCAACTAAAGACCTACCAATCAATGGTCTTGGATAAAACTGATGGAATACTCTGATCAGATTAGACCAAATTTACATCATTTGGCATACTTAAAAAAAACAAAATGTAGCAGGACAACAGCATGGCACACCCCTAAACACGACATCCCCATGTAAATCATGGTGTTGGCAGCATCATGCTGTGGGAATACTTTCCTTGGTCAGGGACAAGGAAGCTATTCCGAGTTGATGGCAAGATTAATGGAGCTAAATACGGGGGAACAGTGTCAGAAAACGTGTTAGAGGCTGCTAAAGTCTTGCAACCTTAACTGAAATGAAGAATGGCTCTGCAGAGAGCTGGTTCAGGAAAGCTGAACACACCTTCAGATTTCTATGGATAATTTCTCTTCCAATACACAGTTAATATGTGTGAATCTTTCGCATAAAATATAATAAGGCTTGTGGTTGAAGCATACTGAAATATGGAATTGATTAAGGGGTATATCATACACACTTATCAGTTGTGGTAAGTTGTAAGCGGTGTGGAGGTGATCAGGGTGTGGCTTCTCTGAAGTGTAATGAAAGCCCAGGCTGCTTTAATGAGCTGATCAAGCATGGTGGTACCATGGTCATTACAGCAGGAATTGGTAGTTTCAGCAAATTGGGCAGGGGCCAAATTGACAAAGCTCATCAGCTGAGGTCTTTCCACTCTGACATTCATTTTCATCAGAAAGGAGGACACTGGACCACTGAGCAATAGCCCAGTTGTTTTTCTGCATTAGCCCAAGTAACCTGCTCCTGATATTGTCCTTTGTTGCAATTAGGGCTGAACAATAACAAAGATAAAACCCAACAGTATTTCCTGTCTTAGACACTTTAAATAACACGTTGCTGTCATTTAGCACATATTTACTGTTGCTGCTGCATCTATTTCCACTTACTGACTTACTTAGTTTATTCTGTTATTTATCCATTTATTCTGCTATTTATCCATTTATTCTGTTATTTATCCATTTATTCTGTTATTTATCCATTTATTCTGTTATTTATCCATATTCTGTTATTTATCCATTTATTCTGTTATTTATCCATATTCTGTTATTTATCCATTTATTCTGCTATTTATCCATTTATTCTGTTATTTATCCATTTATTCTGCTATTTATCCATTTATTCTGTTATTTATCCATTTATTCTGTTATTTATCCATATTCTGTTATTTATCCATTTATTCTGTTATTTATCCATTTATTCTGCTATTTATCAATTTATTCTGTTATTTATCCATTTATTCTGTTATTTATCCATTTATTCTGTTATTTATCCATTTATTCTGTTATTTATCCATATTCTGTTATTTATCCATTTATTCTGCTATTTATCCATTTATTCTGTTATTTATCCATTTATTCTGCTATTTATCCATTTATTCTGTTATTTATCCATTTATTCTGTTATTTATCCATATTCTGTTATTTATCCATTTATTCTGCTATTTATCCATTTATTCTGTTATTTATCCATTTATTCTGTTATTTATCCATATTCTGTTATTTATCCATTTATTCTGTTATTTATCCATATTCTGTTATTTATCCATTTATTCTGTTATTTATCCATATTGTTATTTATCCATGCAAGATGTCTATATTCAAAACTTTTCACTGTTACTATACAGTATTTATTTATTTGTATTTTAAACCTTTTTTTCAATTTATTCAGCTATTTTTTAAATATACACTTTTTAATGGGTGGCCCGTTTATAATGCCTGTTGCTTTGCTGCTGTTACTCCATAATTTGCCCATCGTGGGACAATAAAGGGATTTTCTATTCTATTCTATTCTATTCTATTCTATTCTATTCTATTCTATTCTATTCTATTCTATTCTATTATATTCCATCCCATTCAAAATACAAAAGGTTCACAGAGACTGTTGGAAGCTTACATGAGGAAGTAAGTGAATGTTGTATGTATCCTAGGTGACATTTACATTGCAAGACTATTACAGTATAATCTTTCAATGTTAAAAGTCTAGCTGGCTGCTAAATCCTATTTTATCTGCAGTTCATGCCTAATGAATCCTCCAAAAACTAAAGGCTGGCATGATCCCTGTTGCTAGAGTTCCTTCTCCTCTTTTTTTCATTCCACTAAACTTTCCATTGAAATGTTTGAATACACATAGATACTTTAATTAGAACATTTTGACAATGGAAGGTTACCGTTGGATTTCATGTGACTAGTGGGTAACCTTTAAAAGTAAACTCTACAGGTTTAAATAACGCTATCTGTATATCATGGAGACATTATCGTCTGTGTCGGAGAAAGAAACTTACTTGCCAGACAAAATGTCCTGCCGAAGCTGCAGCACAAAAAGATACCTGTCGGTAGAACAGAGGAAGGCAGTCGAATGAAAACACAAGAAGATTAATCAATCATGGTTTTCTTCCTCCTCCTCACCAACACATAATTTGCTTTAACAAGTCTCTGTCCATTTGGCCCTGATTTGTATCTGCCCTCAGCAGCAAACTAATTAGCACCACATCCCCTTTGGACCTCTAGAGCGGGCTCCAGAGAGCTCCATCAGCTCTTGTGTGTATGTGTGGATTGTTACCGTGTGAATTCCTCGCGCAGGTTATTTGGCTCTGAGGAGTAAAATTTCACTCTGAAGAAGAGCCGGTAAGGCGGACCTTCTAGGAGAAATAAAGAGAGATGGGAAAAGGTGGAGAATAATGAGGCAGTAATTCACGGGGCGTTTATCTAATCAAATCTAAACCTTGTTTTGTCTCATTTATTTAATCTCATCCTTTCTCTGAAGGCTTCTCATCTAGTTCATCCATCACTGTCCCAAGGCCAGATCTCTGTATCCCTTTACTTTTATTGTTCTTCTCATTTTAATGTTAACATCCATCCGATTATTTCAGGGTCCAGTAATACCACCTGATCCATTCTCCTCCTGAGACACAGTTTATTCCCCCAATAGGAGCCGAATAGCAAACAAGGCTTTGGCTTCCAAATGCACGCGCTAATCACCGAGTCAACATTAGATAATGCTCCACCTGCTCCCCACACAGCACGCTGCACATTTTCCTGCACAAACACTAATTAGCCAGTCGGAGCAGCCGAGGACTCACCCTGGACCTGTTTCTTCAGAAGCTTGGACATATCCAGCCAGTGCTGGGGAAAGAAACAAAAATAAAAGAGAAAAGAGGTGAGAGTGAGTTACATCGGCATGGTGGCTTAGTAATAGAGAGAACAGCTCTTTACTCACTGAAACCTGATCTGTGTCCATGAACTGCAGGCCGAAATAATCCGTCTCCACCAGATCGATGTGATACATAATCTGATCAAAAAGGTCCTGGCCTTTGGATTTGCTCTGCAACACAGGAAAACAATTAATTTAATGAATGTCTTTTTGTGATGCTTTGGAGAAGACAGTTTTATTGTAATTTTAAAAGACACTTTGATTTAAAGTTTTCTTTTTTTTCTAAAGACATCCATTCAGTACCGGACTGTTTCGATTTAAAATAAATCTTTTTATGTGTTTGTGTTTTAGCTAAGGGTCCATCTAAATTAAACCTTAACAGACTTTATTGCCATCAGTGGGATATAACAGACATTTTTCTTGTAAATTAAATCAAAAGTACCTAAGATAATGTTTAACAGGCTATAGTTGCACTTCAATACCAGCAGGCAGTAAAACCTGACATGAAGTTGACCCCTCAGGTCTTTGCTGGACTTCTTTTCTTATTCCTACACATTTTCCATGTCAAAATTGCATTCTGTTCTGACTTCCTCTCTTTAAGGTCCTCATCCATTTTGGATCAGTTTATGGCATAAATATGTAACAGAAATGTATGGCAGACTAGAAATGCTGTTCTTCTTTTTATATCATTTAGTCTTCTGTGTATCTGTAAGTATGTATATATGTATGTGGATGGATGGATGGATGGATGGATGGATGGATGGATGGATGGATGCATTAATAGATGGATGCATGGATGCATGGATGGATGGATGGTTGGATGGATAGATGCATGGATGAATGGAAACATGGATGGATGAAAGCATGGATGGATGGATGGAGGGATGGATGCATTAATAGATGGATGCATGGATGGATGGATGGTTGGATGGATAGATGCATGGATGAATGGAAACATGGATGAGGAATGCATGGATGGATGGATGCATGGATGGATGGATGGATGGATGGATGGATGGATGGATGGATGGATAAATGGATGGAAGAATGCATGTATTGATGGATGCATGGAGAGATAGATAGATAGATAGATAGATAGATAGATAGATAGATAGATAGATAGATAGATAGATAGATAGATAGATAGATAGATAGATAGATAGATAGATAGATAGATAGATAGATAGATAGATAGATAGATAGATAGATAGATAGATAGATAGATAGATAGATAGATGGATGCACAGGAGGAGGGATGGATGGATAGATACATGGATGGATGCATGGAGGGATGCATGGATAGAGGGGTGCATGGATGGATAATAAGTAAATTTATTCTTTACAGATTGTGTAGAAATTGATAAAAAATAGGCTACAGAGGAACAACTAATGAACTCTAAATGATGCACAAAGTGCTTTATGGTGGAAGAGTAAAAAAAACAAAACAGGATTGTCCTAAAACTTTTGCAGAAGTCCCTTAACACCTTCCTAAAGAATGAAGTCTGTCCTTCATTTGTATAAAAACTAGATGGTTTTCAGAATTCTAGTCAACAGAAGCAATAACCTATAAATTCTCCTTGTATCCCTCTGAGAGGGAAAGCTGGTGTGAGGAAGTGCTCTGACTAGGAAAGGCAAGCCCCTGAGAGAGAGAAACTCCTATTTAGGCTTATGTCATAAAATACAAGGACATGGACCAGCCGGGCTGAAGCACAAACAATCCTGATCTTTATGGGGAGCGGTTTACATGCAGACAAGGCTCATCGCCCTGTATTAAAACATAACCTGAAACTGGCCCATATAAATCTCACAGGGTGTGTAAAAAGATGAAAGAATTGTACTTTGAATCTTGATAACACCAAACTTTTTGGCAGCGGGTGTATTAATGAATGAGGAAGTACGTACACTGAATGCAGCATGTACAGTGCAGCACATAAGTATTCATACTCCGAGAACACTTCCATGTTACTGTATATTTAATAAAATCTCATTTCACTATTTTATTTTGATTTATTTCTGATAGAGCACAGCGAGTAAAGCATAATAAAGAACAATTATTACAACTAAAAGTGTGTGCCATGTACTCACTGTGGCACACAGAGGCCTGCATCTCTTCTCTTAAGGTTGCTCTTAATAACGTTTGTTAAAAACTGCATTTAGCAGCGTTTTAAAATATAAAGATTAATTTCTTTTGTTTTTTACTGCCTTTTAATTTATTAATAATATATAATCAGAACACGCAATGAAACTCACAGCCTTAGAAGTCCTTTTTTCAACTATTCCCTGGATGGAAGGCTGTTAATTATATTTATGCCTCCCCATACTTTGTCAATAAATATGGAATCTCAATTCTTTAAGTCAAACTTCGTAAAAGTTTTATATTTTTCTCTTTCGTAAAATAAATCCACTTAGAAATGAAATTCTGGTCTATTTAGCATTAAAATACTGTATGCATACAACTTAATAAGCTAGTTTTTAAATAGAATCTGTTGGAAGGATATTTATTGGTAATTTAGCCTTTATGGAAGAGTTTTATTTAAAGCTGTTATTTAAAGAAACCAATAAAAAGTCCTCACTAATGTTACAAACTTTACTTGAGAAGGTGATCTACAAGGTAAAAGCTGCGTGGCAGAAAATGATTTATCTAAATTCACTTTCTAAAAAATGCAATTTCATATTGTGTGTAGAAGTTAATGGGAGTGGACCTCCTGTTATCTACCCATGAGGTGATGCAAGTGTGTTACATTGAGCTACTTCTTAGGTGCTATTAAAGTTTTTGTAAGATCTGCTGCTGTATTTTCTATTCTGGAGTCATTACAACACACTGACGTCTAAAATTTGACTTGATAATAAGGTTGAGTTGGTTAAATTTGTTTGCTCGATCGAAAGAGACATAAGAAGAAATGTTGCAATTAGCTAACCCACTTAAGTCACCTGCTTCCAGCTTGTATAACTGCAACGTGAGTATATCAACGTCCATTAATTAAATCCAGCACAAAAATATTCAATAAACAGACAAAATAATTCTTATTAGCATCTGTTCAATTCAAACTCACACCACTAAGTAACACAAACTTAAGTCTGCAATTTTGGATTTAATGATCTTAATTAATTTGTCTTTACCCATTATGTTAAAAGTAAATCTAAAATTGATTTTGGCTTACATAACTTGATTAAGTAAATTAAACTTTTGACTTTTTTTTTCTTTCTTGTGCATGTTTAGCATATTACATGTGCAAATACAGCCCTAATATATCACACGAGTCCTTGTTTCTTCTCTCTGCGCGTGTGGTTTGATTTCCTCGCATGCGCAGCCTCCCTCGTCCTCGTGTGTGGACCCGTTTCTGTACTATTCTTCCTACTAGCAAAGCAACTTCAGGCTAACCGCTTCTCTTTTAGAGTTGGAGGTCGGTAAGCAAAGTCATCATCAGATATAACATAGTCTAAATGAATACTCGATTCTGATTGGCTGTAGGGTGTTCATTAAAAAGGATTATAGGACATCTACAAAAACGTTCTGGTCAAAAAGCCCGATAGTTTCTTCTGGCTCAAATGTTAGTAGGAAAGCAGAAGACCGTGCATACTGTTTACCTTGATGACACGTCACAACTCAGGATTTGGGATTTCCTGTAAAGTAGCCAATCACAGACAGGTTGCTTTGTTCGGTGTGTAAAGCCTTCAAAGTGACAAAAGTTGACATGAGCGAGCAGAAACAGGTACACACGCGAGGAGGAGGGATGAGTGCGCTGGCTGAAAAACGAACAAGCATTCGTTTTAGGAGACGTCCACACGACGTCAAAACGAACACGAAACGCTAATATTTTCCAGAACGTTTGTTGTAAAGACGGAGACGTAAAATAAATGTGATCGTCTACACGAATGCATGAAAACGCTGCAAAATGTATGCCAGGCCTGTAAGTGGCGCTACGGTGCCAAAGCAAAAATAGGCGACGAAATGTTGGGCATGCGCACTAATATTTATACATGGTCCATTTCAACGGGTCCATTTTCGCTGCTGCGTCCTGTTTGATCCTGCCGCCCATCTGCCGGCAACGTTGCACATTCTGCAGGAGCACAGATGGCAGCAGCAGCAGAGTCTGAGAAAATAACCTGGAAATGTCCTGTACCTGCTCAACTCTGACAACCTGCTCTGTTCTTTCAGCTGTGTTTTTGCAGAAATACGTCTTTGCGCCACTTAGCTTAGAGTCTGCACTTTACGCTCCACACTGATGGTTCGCTCTCAGCAGTGTGGCTCTTCCTGCTCTCGCTACTTAATAAACTACATGTATGTGGCGGATCATCCTCTGCCTAGTGTAAAAAAATCCCTTTGTCTAACCGTCAAGATTTTATTTCTTCAAGCTCACAAGAGGTGATACTACACATTCTTTAGTTTCTTACAAAAAGAATCCCCATAGATCTTTGAATATTTCTCTCTCATTGTTCTTGCTTCTATCTATTTAGATATGATGTAAATGTTTCCTTGTATTGTCATCCAAACATTCTATGCTTCCTTTAAACATGTCAACATTTCAGTTAGCATATTCATTCAATTTAGGTCTAGATTGCCATGGCATTGCAAGGCAATAATGAAGGTTCTCTCTGTATATTTTATATCAAAACCCTGAGAATTTAAATCTACTTTGACACCTGAGCAGCGGTAACTAAGGGGCAAACTCTCAGAAATAAAGCCATAAATGCCAAAGAAGAAAGAATGTTTTTTTTTTTTCTTTTCTTTTATGAAGCAATGAAGATTTTATTGATCTGAGTGTAATGCATAATTCATAGTAGATCAGGAAGTGTTTGCTTTATGATGGAAACCTTGAATGTCTAAAACTATTCCTTTATTGTAAATTTTGTCAGCTTGTCTGTCTGTTATATAAAACAATATGATGTTTTGAACTAGATCTGCTATTTTTACAGCTTTTGTGAGACATTTTGTTTTTAAAGTAGGGCATTAATTCATGAAAACGTTTATTTGAATTCTATAAATCACAGTTTTCTGGCCTAGAGCAATGATGAACTGCACAACAGCATTCTATATCTAGCAATTGTAGTATCCAGGCAAGGGCTGTCAGTATGAAGGATCTGGATGTTTTTCGAAATCGTAAAACTTAACTTTTTTTGCAACATAAAACTGACTAAAACTAGAATAAAACCTTTTTGAGGTTTAGTTCACTAAAACTATCAAATATCGTAATGACTAAAATGCGACTAAGTCTAATAATAATTTTCATCCTGAAGAATAATACTAAATCTAAGATGGCTGTCAAAAACAACACTGGTACCCTGAAAGTAAACCTGGTAGAGATGTAAAAGATCTAGGTAGGTAGAGGGTCATCTTTCAGCGGGACAACAACCCTAAACAGCTGGACTTATAATGGTTAAGATCAGAGGATATTGTTGGAATGACAAAGCTAAGGTCAACACTAAAATATAACAAAGAATGAGTGGCAAAACCTGATTTTTAGTTCTCAAATATGCTCTCCATCCTGAGTTTTGCCAGGAAAACACTTTATAGCCCCTATTCCGTTATTTAACACCACTTTCTATGTTGTTGATGGACATAAAATCCAAATGAAGAACAATTAAATTTAGGCTATAGAGAAGCTGAATAAAATAAAAGCTATACAATCAAATACATTTTTAAATGTTTATTCCTCCTTAAGCATTTTCCCTGTTTGGGTTCCCACTGTTAGTCTTTAAAAGGTGTTTAGCAGGCCGAATAAGGCGCACCTTTATCTGTTCCTCTGGGAAAACAAGAGCACATGAACAAACCTGTTCCAAAACACCTGTGACTAAGCCTCCGACTCGATGAGCCATGTGTCACTTCAAATGGCAATAGCTCAGGAGAAGCCTCCATGGCTTCATTTTGTTACCATAACCTCTCTGCTGCAGCAGGACATGATGAAGAAAAAAAAAGTCCTCATGAGGAACCGACTAAGTGTTTCACAGGTGACGCACGCAACAGCTTCAGTGACACACGCGTACAACCTTTGGAAAATGAAAACATCTTATGAGGAGTCACTTACGCACACATGCCCACACACCTCACTCCTCATCCCACCTACCCACCATCTCCTCCACTCTCTCTCACACGCACGCTGGGGATCGCCCATTTGTGGCACAGAGTCCCAAATGGTGGTAAATCAGATCAGGGAGTCAGGGAATACAGACAGACTGAGGATGGAGACGGGAAGGAGAGGGAGGGCGGGGGGCACGAAAAAGAAAAAGGATGGGAGGAGGCAGGGAGGAATAATGAGTGAAGGGAGATGGAGCACAGAGGGAGTGTAAAAGGGAGATTATGAGCCGGCACGGAGGTTGCTTGAGGAAGATCAGATGCAACAATATGAATGATGGGGAAAAAAGCGGAGGAAAAATATGTAAAAAGGTCCAAGAACCCATTTTAGTTAGACTTTCCCTGCATTTAGACAGAAAGACAGGAACTAAAGAGTGTCATCAAAGCACCGCCTGTGGCTGTACCACAAGAGACACCATAAAGTGAAGAGTACAGTACAGATATTAAAACCTTAAGCAATATCAGATGGATTTAAGAGGTGGAAAAAAAAAAAAATCCGAAAACTGAAATTGCTATCTAATCTTTACTCTAAACTTATAAAAGGAAGTTTTTGTAAAACTTTAGCCAATTTATATTTAAATTCAATTTATTTCTATAGCATCAATTCAATTTATTTCTATAGCACCAATTCACAACACAGGTCATCTAAAGGCACTTTACAGTTCACCAGATCAAACAGTCAAATTGATTTAAAGTTTTCTATCTAAGGAAAACCAGTTGATTGCATCGACTCAATCCTTCACACTAAGCATGCTTGTAGCAACAGTGGAGAGGAAAAACTCCCTTTTAACAAGAACCTTTCATATCCGTTTTTATTTTATATCCATTCTAATTCCTAAGAAGATATAAAAGCCACTTTGAAAATATTTTCCTGGTCTTCCTGTCATGAACAATGATTATTTATTTATATTTGAAGCAGTTGGCAATATCCCAAGTTTTATTTTAGTTTCCAACAGATCAGGGATTTACAAATATTTTCAATTAAAATGCTAGAATTAAAAAGAAATTATGATGTTTAATTTATGAAAACCTAAACTCTATGCTTGTTAGTTTTCCAAAAACTAAACATATTTTCTCTCCACTGTGCTATGAGCTGAAGTCCTGCTCTCTCTCGCCCTGTCGCAGCCTTTATTATCCACTGATAGATCGGTGTCTTCTTACCATCTGCAGAAAGATTGCAGCCAGTTGAGGAGGAGTGAGTCTGGAGAGGAGTGAAACCAAAACAGCACACTGTTTTTGTTTTTTTTTTAGACAAATTTGACTTAACTGAAGGAGAAGAGCACCAGGAAGACCTTAAATGACCCTAAAGTGTCCCAAATTGACCAACACTTATTGAGCTTTGGCTCTCCGCGCTGCTAAAAACACTCACGGGCAAATCCACGCTGACATCCGTGCCGTCCAGCAGCAGGACGCGGCAGCTGATGGTGCTCCTCGCGGTCCCCGCCGCCGGGATGTGGACCGTGGCTCCCCCGCTGACCACGGCAGGTGCGTGGACTACCTGCTGCTGGTGGGGCAGGAGCAGAGGGTTCCCCGTCACCCCTCCCGCATCGTCCCGCTCATCCCTCTCTCTAACCGGGAAGCGGGAGCGGCGGCTAAACGTCCGGCGCAGAAAGCTCATCATCTTTCTGATCCGCGGCGTGTCCGTGGAATCTGCGCGGCACCGCCGCCGTAGTCCGGCTCCTTCCCCACTTCCCCTCCCGAGGCGAGGAGTCACTCAGCAGGCTGGGAGGTGATCAGCCGCATACTAATAAAACTGCACCGGACCGAACCAACCAATTGATTTCCACTCACTGGCTCCTTCCTCCTCTTTCTCCTCCTCTTCTCCTCCTGCTCCTGTCCTGTCGGTCCACCTGCTCTCCTCGCTGTTGCGCACAGACTCTAAATTCCCGGAGAAATCCCGTCCGCGGCGGGGACCCTGGGTCACACCGGAGAAAGAGGAAGAAGGGGGGATGATCTCTCACTTCTGGACCGAACAGAACCGCTGGCTGCTGCGTCTTGTTCCCATCGACGAACCGAAACCAGCAGTTTACCTCCCAGGTAAAAGTCAACCAGTGAAACTGGACAAACAGCGTGATCTGCGCGTGCGTAAAAAAAAACTTATTTGCCTCCTGACGGGTCGACCCAGGAGGTCCAGAGAAACAGCGCCACCTGTCTGTCAGGGACCCCACCTGGAGCACCGCAGGGGGCCCTTCTAGGTCCCCAACCTCATGGAGGGACCGTTTATTTATAAGGCATCCGTTTAATGAATTAATCTTTCAAAAGAAAGAAAAAAAAAAATCAATTTTCAATTCAGTGTATTTATATAGGGCCAATTCATAACACATGTCATCTCATGGCACTTAACAGCAGGGGCGGAGATAGATGGGGGGCCAGGGGTGGCCATGGTCACCCCTGGCAGTAGTGATAATCTCAAGTGGAATATTCAAAACATTTAAATTTTTCATATATTAACAATTACTTGACAACAAAAACACTGTGGATAATTATGCACATTAAAATACTAAAATTAAAGATGATAAGTGTAGAATGTATGCTCTTTCCATAACTATATGTTGTGTTTTATGGGTTAAAGAGAAAATTATATAATCTACATAAATTGAAATAATCAATTTACTTATAAATATACATTTTATCCAGAGTGATTGTTGATAAAAGTAGGTAACTAAACACAATGGAAAAGATGTTCACCCCAGAACTCAAATCTGAAAAGATTTTATCCACTATACCTTTTATCTAGAAAGCACGGATGTTTAAATGTATGCGGCTATTTGTTAGCAAAGGCTGTAGGAAAGTATAGTTTGTCTTTATTTAGAAAATATGGATGTTTTGCTTGTTCATTTTCCTGTTGGAAGAATGTAGATTGAACCTGAGGTTCTGGTGCCACCCATCAGTGTGGTTATTGCCTGGCCACCCTAATAAACATTTTCTGGCCATGCCTCTGCAATCTCTCGTACTAAGCATGCTTGTAGCGACAGTGGAGAGGAAAAACTCCCTTTTAACAGGAAGAAACCGCCAGTAGAGCCATCTGCCGAGGACGACTGGGGTTCAAGGAGAATAAAATGAGAAATATATTTATAAAAAACATAGCTATATGTATTTTTGGGTTTTTTATTTCAAATATACAAACAAGATGTCTGAGTGAGGAACCTTTTAGAAACCTTGCGAAAGTTCATTAGGGTCCAAAGGTTTTACAATAAATTACAACCAAAAAAAAAAAAAGTACAAACATAACTAAATGGTTAGTTTTAATTTTAGATTGGACGGAATATACATAATAAATCTCTTGTTTAAAAAATACATGCTTATAAGCCTGTTTATGGCGATAAACGTTTACTTTCACTCATTGTGTTATGAGTAGGCTACCTTAACATGAGAGAAAAAAGGTTTAATTTCGCTTTAGAGAAAGTACTTTTAAGCCCAGTCAAATACATATTTAGAATTTATTGTTTTGGAGATGTTTTGGACATTTCAATTTATTTCAAATAACGCCATCATAAACAGATAACTTCTGAAACTTAAGGTGTAAGCTGTATGATAAAGTATGTAATTTAAATTTAGGTCGTAATAATCTAAAGATACAAGCCAACTTTATAATTTATGCTCAACATTTTTCATTAATAATAAAACAGAAATGTAAAAAAAACGAAGCTAAGTTTTACAAAAGAAAAAACAACAGACTTAAAAACTCCTGCTAAATACCCTAAAGCCCAACGCTGCTTTTTAACACTTTGCCACCTTGTTGGGACTTTTATTTCCAATGCAATAATTAATTTACTGTAGGTGAAGGTTATGAATTAACACTTAAGACTGCAAATATTAACTTAGAAAGATTGTATTCAAACAAAAACTTGTAAGCATGGATAGATAACTAAACTTTGCATTAATGTTATTCAGCAACAGATGTTATAATTCCTAAACCAGTATTTAATTTTAATAGCTTCCTGTAATCCAGTATCTTCTAAGATCCAGACAACTTGAGCTAATTTGCATTCCTTCAACAATATAGAATTGGAGGCTAAATAGGATACCACACTTAAATTAGCATCCTTATTTTGTTAAAAATAAGTTAGCATCCTTATTTTGTTTAAAAGAACAGGAAACTTGTATCCATGTAGTTATTCATAGAGCTACTGTAGGAAATGAAGCAGACACATATGTATAAATCAATGAGTTTATTTAGAGTTTGAATAATTTAAAAAGTGATGAACAGTGAATCTGGTGCACCTCTGGCAGTCAGGAAGCAGCTCTGCTCCCTCCTTGACTTGATATCTGCCACAGCCATCTAGTCAGCTTTGCTCTTCATCTCAGGAGTCAGAGATAAATTCAAAATTACAACAGTTTGACTCTGCCTCTGCTGTCCTTGATGGATTCAGACTGGAAGGCTTCAGTCTACGGCACATGTAGCTTAACAAGTAGAAGCATCATTCCCGAGAGGCCTCTTGAACAGAAATTAGCAGCTCACGTCAGTCCTACATCAGTCTCTATGGAGACCACAGTCTCTATAAGCTTAATGTACCTTTTAGCATTTAAAAGTCCAACTAGGTTGAATATTTGTACTCTTTCCTTGCGCAGACAGCTGTGCTCTGCAGCTTGTTACACTCTCATTATCAAATGTGTTCCACTGCCATAAGCCTGGCCGAGTTTAATCTGTTAGAGCTCTCCAGAAGTCCCCTCCTGTTAACAGAGGCAGGGCAGTGCGCCTGGTCTTGTCCTGCCGTTGATTCAGATTACGTTGCTTTTGATTCCTCCTGTTTTTCTTTGTAGACTCGAAGGGCCGCCTCACACACAAACTGGAACTGACACTAAACAGAATGAAAACATAAGATGTTAGAGGCAGTCAAAACAAGAATAATGTTAACATGGTCAATAAATCTCTTGAAATGCCTTATGATCATTGATTTTGTGCTTCAAATAGGTCTAAAAGCTTGGTGTATTCACAGACCTCATCTAAACACTTTTTTTATGTTGGTGGGTTGGATAATACTCAGATGTGCAGAGGGAATTAATCATTAAATGAAAAGAAAAAAAAGTCTGCCAAACATTTAGCTTGTCCAAAAGTTCAACAAAAATAAATGGATCTCAAGGTCATCAAGATACATATCCTCTTAGACAAACTCATATCTAAATGTTTCTATCCACCCATGCTGAGCTTTTTCAGATATTCAACTTGGCACCAAGTCAAGGGATCAACAAATACACTGGAGGTATTGTGTGCTGAAAAAAAAAGAAACTTGTAAAAGAGAAAGTCAAACCATTTAGTTTTTATTCTCTCTTTTTTCTGCTGATATGGTGCAAAATACACAATATTAGAAGATACCAGTGAGATAACACTAAAAACCCATGTTAATTCAATGAACTGTGATTCAGTCACATTTATATGGATTGGATTCATTAGTCACACCCCAATTAATGCCTAACCTGCAGAAGAAATAAATCAAAGAAAAAACAAACAAACCTTTCTGGCAACATGAAGTAGGCTACAAAATGTTAAAGCAACATGTCCAAAAAATCTGAAAAGGGGAATAAAGCTATTTCTAAAGCTTTGGGACTCCAGAAAAGAACAGTCAGAGACATTTTCATATTATTTTTCACACATTTCTACATAATTCATCAAAAGCATAAAAAAACACACTATTATATTCCCTATTTTACCTAAATGGTTATGAAATGCTTTACATATGGGCATGAAGTGTCTGAAGCAAAGTGGGCGTATAAATGCGCATAGGTGAGGGGGGGGGGAACTCAACTAGTGTTTCCTGAAAAGTACCCTTCCTTTTTCCAAAATCAGAAATGTGAATTGGTTTCTAACCAAAACATTGCTTTCTAACCCAAAAAAGGATGGCATCAAGATTATGAGACCAGGTGAGTTTGGAGTAAAACAAAGGATGAAAGAGTGAGGACATCCGAGTCATGCTGACGATAAAGTATGGTGGAGGATCTGTAATGATGCGGGTCTGTTTGTCATTTAAATACCCTGAGGATTTGCTAAGAACATGTGACATTTCTGGGATGGTTGTGAAACGATCAGAGAGCAGCAGCAGCATTAGTTCAGATATAATCCGAAAGATAAAAATAGCATTTTTTTTTAATGGGGGTTTCAATAATTGGATAGGATGCAGTTTCTTGCTCTTAATATAAACAAAAGATAAAGGTCATCTGACTGTGCATGTTTTTATGACAGAAAGGCGTGAGGGAGGACCTGAGCAAGTCTTCATCAGCACATCAGAGGACGAAGCCCCAGTCTTCTTTCAAAATATGGGTGATGGTGGTAGCTCCCAAGCCAAAAAAGAAAATTTTCCCAGCATGAGTAGCTCTCTCCTGTCCCTCAATGAGGAGCTACAGAGCCCGGCTTTCTGTCACAAATGCTCGACTGAAGCCTCTCATCATCACTATAATACCAAAGCAGTCTGTGAATTAATGAGAGTCAGAGAGGTGGACTCCCCCCACCCCCGCCTCTTCTTTGAAAAGTGCTGAAGGTGATTCTTGGAAAAATCTTGAGCCTGCAACTCAATTTTCATTCTTGCAGGAGCCCTTTATTAAATCGAAAAGATGAAATGTTTTAAAGAAACCTAGATCTCAGCAGAAGTAGAGGAAAATATGAGGATAAAAACAGTTTTACTGTCTTTATTCCATGGCAGGTTTAACTGACTCATAAAGTAACAATTATTGCAATCATTTTTAATCGTTTTGAACTCATCATAAAGTAATTGAAAAGAAATTTTATCAAAATACTATAACAAACAACTGAAAACAGGAAAGGTCGGATGTGTGGCAGACCAACTCAAAGTACAGCCTAATTGTGAACCAAAAAAAAAAGGATACATTACTTTATCATACTTCTTTTTACATATATTATCTAAAAACGGTGGTAAGACTATGTGCTTTGCTTGTGTTAAGAAAAAGACACATGGAGCACTGAATACAGTTTTCCACAACCTCTGTAGGAGACATAAACATCTATAAGTGGAAGGTTACATGAAACTAAAACTATATTTTATTTAATTCAAAGAAAACGGAAATGTTTGATGGAATACTTTTGTGTTGGAATTGCAATATAAGTCCAGGTTAAATCTAACAGTTTTAAAAGCTTTTGTTCAGAGATGCTATCAAAATCAGGCTCAACAGAGACGATACAAGCTCAGAGGGAGTAGTAGAGGAAGGGAAATGATTCAGGGATTTTAAAAATCTGGCCTGTCTGGCCTGCATGCCTAATCAGTCCTTCTGACTTCATTACATGTTCTTAGTAAAAGAAAGGCAGTGGGTTGAAACAAACCCTGCAATACTACAAGGACATTTTTACTATGAGTGGATGAGTCCTTATAATTAAATGCTGTGTTCAAATGAAGCAGGAAGCATAAGACTGCTTGGGGTGATCATCATGCAGCATAATAAAGAAATTAATGAGCCGAACAGCAGCAGCGTCATTTAGAAAGAAAGACTTTAGTTTTCAAACTCAGTACCGTGGTCTGAACCATCATAGCTCGCTGGTCTCTTAGTGTTTTAACAATGTCCAGCGGGAACACCGGACGACCCTCGTCCAACAGACTCAGCGCCGTCTCCATGGTGATCAGAACACCTGTCCGCCCAATCCCTGCACTGAGGTAGAGCAAAATATAAAAACTGAGTTCTATTCATGGTAGCTGGCTAAATTAATAATCCAGGAGTGTTTAACTGAACTCTACCTGCAGTGTACCATCAGCGGCTCTTTGCCTCTTCTCCTCTCCCTCACCGAGCTGATGAAGAGCAGGAAGTCCGAGGGGTCGTCGGGTACGCCGTGGTCCGGCCAAGCGACGTACTGCAAGTGTGTTACTGCTCGCTCCTCACCTAGCTTCAAGTTTTAAAGAAGTGGTTGGAAAAAGCAGGTCAGTAAGAATATTGTCCAATAATAATCTGAACTTAAATATAGGCAACCTTTGGAAAATATCCCTACTGAGAGATGGAAACACTGCGGGAAAACATCCACGTGATAAGAAAGGGAAATTAGGAGGCAATGAGACGTAAAAAGGATAGAGGGAAAGACTGGAGGAAAGAAACAAGGAAAGGCTGGGAAGAAAAAAAGGCTGACTATGGCTTTTCCAACAGACATGTGGCCTACGATTCCATGCAAGGATTAATTTGCTCTGCCAGAGGAGCAGATGGGTCCACACAGTGGTATCTCTGTATGCATGTGTGTGCACGTTCATATTTCATGCCTCCTAGGGTGTAATCTGTTTGTTTACCTGTTCACCATGGAGGCTGATGTGGAAGGTAGCACCTTTAATCTGATCATCTACCCTGATCAGGAGTAAACTCATAGCATTCCCACAAAATGCCTCCATAGCCCTGCCCAGCGCCTCCCACAAGCAGGCAGAGGGGGAGAAAATTAGGAAAACACACTAATGCACAGGCTCACCCACACACAGACTAAAACACCCACACGGAAGTGACAGTGTGCCAGCAGAAGCCGCCACCTGCAGCGTGCTCTGCTATGTGACATATGGCATAAACATGCTACACATTGCTGCAACATACAACCAGATAAATATGACAGACTCTGCAGGCCGATATCATAGAAAGGGATTTAAGCAGGTGTTTAACAAGGGCTGCAGCTGATACCTGTGTTATTAATTATTCATTCAGGAAAGTCTCAAAATAAGGAAAAAACAAAACAAAAAAACACCTACTAAAAGCTTTTAGTCAATATTACACTTCATTGATTATTTGTCCGAAATATTCCAGGGAATAATTTGACCTATTAACTCCAAAAACATTGACGTACATAAAAAAGGCATAAAAAAGGCAAACTGTAAATCCCTAAAGGCAAACAGACTTTAAATTAATATAGTTGGAATAAACCAGAGGTTAACATACACTGTCACAATAATAGACAATCTCTTTTTCTCTGGCTTTCTGATATTAAATCAGACTAAACTATTCCTGTTTTAGGTGAATTAATCATTTTGTAAATTAATACCATTTGCTAAATATCACAGTTATGAAAGTGTTTTTTTTTTCAAATTTATATACTTTTTAAGTATCTGTTCAAAAGTTTCTCCAATTGAAAGGGTTTATGCCAACTCATTGGCAATGGCAGGTTTATGCATCTTTAGTCTGTTTTGTTTTAAAGCACTTTTCTTTAGTAGCAGTCAGTTTTTTTGTACAGGTCTCATATGGAGAAAGTATTGATAATCCGCCACCGCCACCAATTTACAGCTCCTAACTCTCAGGAGGCTCTCAATGTAAAGGGGATGAAGGTGTAAAACACCTTAAAATAGTATTTAGATAAGCTGCTTTTGAGATTGGAACCGTTTTATAACGATATTTATTCACTTTGGTCTTAACCCCTCTTGGTCGATGTTAAGCTTCAGCTTCTGGGACAAACTAATCTGCACTTACACTAGGCAAAAACCTAAAAAATCCTAAACTTTCCCTTTAATAGCTCTATAAGAAGGCCTGTCATTTCTCTTAAAGTTGTACAGACAGACCTATTTTTTAAACCTTAAAATAGTTTTCCTTTGCCACACCTGACTGTATTAGATTAGATGTTCGTTTAGCAGTTTTCTTGACCCAATAATGCATTTAAATACCCAACAGGAGAACCAGTGTTGTGTCTGAGGAGAAAAGAATCCATTTTAAGATATTTTGTTGCTGGTTTTTATTACTTAAAGACCTCAGTGTTTATTTGTTGTCAGTGCCTAAAACTATTTATGTTTTTTCAGTCATCATTCTGACCTTTTTCTGAACACACCGTTAATTCTACTATTAGGGATAAGGACTGAGTAGAAAAAGAAATGAAAAGACAGCTGCAAATTAAAAACTTTGCTAAATTCTCCGAATGCCTGCAGAGATGTATCAGTCAAGACTAATTTAATCACATGAATGTCAGGCCTCTTGAAAGGGTAATAAAAAGAGGAGTTGTGTGTAGTTTGAAAAACTCGTTAGTTTACCATGCAAACTCAGTTTCTAGAAAAATGATTATAAGCCTTGAACTTTCTTTTTAAATTTGTGAAATCACAACTGCAGAAATCAGTGTATTCTACTCATTGAACATGAATACAAAGGAGACCAGGAAGAAAACCAGTAAGAAGCTGTAGAGACTGGGGAGGAGGTTAAACTCCCAGTATGCTACCATGGTTACCATCAAATGGTTTAGATCAAAGCACATTCATGGTTTAGAGTGGCCTAGTCAAAGCCCATGGTAGAATACCTCTCCATCTAATCTCACAAGGCTTGGCCTATTTTCCAAAGAATGGGTGAAAATTCTTCCCCTTTTAATTGTGTGGATTTTAGTTTTTTAAAGCACAACTTTGCATTGACCTTTAAAGTCTTATTGTGTTTTGTGATTTCACCAACTGAAGAAGTTCAAGGGAACTAAAAATGTTTACGAGGGACTGATAATGCTTTAGTAGTTTTACCTTTTTGTGCCTCAGAGTGAACTGCCTCGTCACGTACGCCAGGTTACACTCCTCTGAGTGACACTTCACCGACAAGTGGCCATAATCCTTCACCTCCGGCGGATGTGGCCAGTACTGGTGGCACTTGGTCTGTAACACGTATGACATCACCAACATATGCCGTTAGTTCTGACACAATTCAGTATAGCGTCGCTGTTCAAGCAGGAGCTGAGCTCCGCTCTCAGGTAATCAAACTCATATTCAAACAGCCACCTCTGATCTGAAGGGCAGCCTGGGGGACAAAAGCAATTCATCAGTGGCAACAGGACGAGAGCTGAGAGCCAATTCATGTACGCAAGTCCGCAGACAGTAAGGAGAAACTCTGGACACTTTTCTAGATTCAGACACAATGATCGATTAATGAGAGCATCTGGTTTCTAAGCAACAAGCAAGCTGAGACAGAGGCGCGTTCACGCTCTTCGCCTGCGTCGGATTATTTATCTCATCGGCATCTGGCTCACACTCGTGTTCAGCCTTTCTTTACACAGTGAATCCCAGTAATTACTCACAACTGAGCCATCTGATCATCGTTGTGTGCAAACATCACCGCTGAACCCCCTCTAATCACTGTAATCAAAATGAAACCTGACGCAGCATGTAATAATTTGCCAGTAGTGATGCACTAATTGCTACATTAATGCATCACTGACATTGAGTTGCATAATCTTAAGATGCTTCTGCAAAAAAAAGCTGTTTCCCTGCTTGTAAAAACAAATGAGAAAGCATGGTATACCCGTCCCCTCTCTGTTAGAGTTGTAAGCATGATGATGGTGTGTGTCTGCTGCTCCCATACAGTTTGCCAAAAATGAGTGCAGGTCTGTGGTAGTGGACCTTGAGCTGCGATGTAACGTAAACACACACCAGACTCAGGGGGTGCCACCTGAGAGACACACATACACACACACACAAGATGAACACAGGGTGAGTTTAGGCTGAGAGGGGAACAGGGAGAGGAGACGGTTTTCAGGTGAGTGATGTTCACCGTGATGTGGCTGGCATTTATGAAGTCGTCCTTCCCCTGCAGCACCACTCGGGTTTCATCGTCTGAAACAGAACAGGACAGCAGCAGGTGAGGGTCAGAGCAGGGCTGTCGAGAGTTAAATTTCACGCTGGATCCAGGGGCAGAGAAGAGTACGAGCATGGCATGCAGACACGGTGTGGAGCACTTACAAGGCAACACGTCTCTGTAGCGATTCTTTTCCTGGTTCTCAGGCTGCCGTGCACAGCATAGGGACAAACCAGGCTTCCTCTTGTACAGATTCTAGGAATCACAAGCATGCACACGCAAACAAACATGCATGTGAAAATGCACTGTAACATACACAAGCACGGGAATTACAAGAGTTCAAGGTCACTGCTGCTGTTATGAGCAGCATCCAGCTAAAGATTAGGGACAACATCTGTCCTAAAAGCAGCACTTTGAGATGCACAGAGGAATCGGATGATTTTTGGTTTGATCACAGCTGACCTGCAAATATCCAGCTCACAGCAGCACTCTTCAATGTGGAGGCTGTGACTGAGAGGGGAAGGCTAAATGTAAGCAGTTTTTTAAAATGTGGTCGATGAGGAGCTGAGATGGAAGAAACTATTCAACAGGAAGCTTTTGTATTACAGGACAAGACATGTAGACATATACTGGATTTGGAAATGCTCACAGCCTTTAGT
Organism: Cyprinodon tularosa; assembly: GCF_016077235.1. Classification (NCBI taxonomy): domain Eukaryota; kingdom Metazoa; phylum Chordata; class Actinopteri; order Cyprinodontiformes; family Cyprinodontidae; genus Cyprinodon; species Cyprinodon tularosa. The sequence goes on along the minus strand of NW_024038998.1, from coordinate 87,881 downwards.
TAATCTCATTGTGAAGGTGAGTACATACAGTGAATTGGGAACAAGTGGTACACAGTCATGAAGTGGAATGAAATTTATTGGATATTGTAAATATTTTAGCTTTCAATGCAGCAAACTTTCCAGACGTTCAGTGAGGATCTCTGAATGATCCAACGTTGACACAAATGACTGGTAATGATAAATAGAATCTACCTGTGTGGAATCAAGTCTCAGTATAAGTGACCTACTCTGTGATAGACTCAAAGATGTGTTTAGAGGGCAGGGAACATCATAAAGAACAAGGAACACACTAGCTGGGTCTGAGATACTGTTTAGAAGTTTAAAGCTGGGTTTGGATACAAGAAGATTTTCCAAGCTTTAAACATCCCAAGGAGCACTGTGCTGGGGATAATATTGAAATGGAAGGAGTATCAGAGCACTGTGTATCTACAAAGACTCGGCCGTCCCTCTAAACTTTCAGCTCAGACAAAGAGAAGACTGATCTGAGATACAGCCAAGAGCCCCATTATCACTCTGGATGAACTGCAGAGATCTACAGCTGAGTGGGACACTCTGTCCATGGGACAACAATTAGTCACATATGCACAAATCTAGCCTTTATGGAAGACATTTCTTAAAGATGTTCATACAAAGTCTTGCTTAAGGTTTGCTACAAGCCACCTGGGAGACACAGCAAACATGTGGAAGAAGGTGCTCTGGTCAAATGAGAACAAAATCAAATTCTTGAGCAACAATGCAAATCGTTGTGTTCGGCATAAAAGCAACACAGGTCATCACCCTGAACACAACATCCCCACTGTCGAAAATGGTGGTGGCAGCATCATGTTTTGGGCCTGCTTTTCTTCAGCAGGGACAGGGAGGATCGTTAAAATTTATGGGAACATTCTGGAAGAAAACCTGTTTGGTTTCTGTGAAAGACCTGGGATTTATCTTCCAACAAGACAGTGATCCAAAACATAAAGCACCATCTACACTGGAGTGGTTCACAAATAAACATATCCAGGTGTTAGAATGGTTAAGTTAAAGTCCAGACCTGAAATCAATCTGTGGAAAGAACTTAAAACTGCTGTTCGAATGCTCTCCATCCAAACTCACTGAGCTCCAGCTGTTTTGCAAAGAATGGACAAAATTTTCAGTCTCCATGTGCAAAACCGATAGAGAAATACCCCAAGTGACAGGCAGCTGTCACTGATTCATTTTGCACACCCAATTTTTCAGTTTTTTATTTGTTAAAGGTTTAAAATATCCAATATATTTTGCTTCACTTCATGATTTTGTATAATTTGTTCATTCTTCACAAAGAAATTACAATTTTAAATCTTTACGTTTGAAGCCTGAAATGTGGCAAAAGCTTGAAAAGTTCAAGGGGGCCGAATACTTTCACAAGGTACTGTATGTTCTCTACGGAATATACTGATTTAATTATGCTTATACAAGATGTTAAACCCAGTTTGAAATGTCAAATCCTTGTTTATTATGAACAGTTAATATCAGCTCACAGAATAGATTTTTTAAATAATTGCTTTCCAAGAGAAAGGCTTCACAAAAAACGTAATCTTCAGACTACATCTCTAATTAAAACACGTAACTATGTTCAAACATGTATCCAACTCTTTCAGGTCACATTCCCTTTGAGTACTAATTGAAATACCTCAAAATGGAAGGATAGCGTTCCAGACTGTATCCCTCTCTCTAGCTGCTTCATCGATTCCTCCAACGTGGCGGCCCGGTCCAGCTGACCAGGTGACTGCGGTTTGTTTTCCTGTGCTGGGATGGTGAGCGACAGGGCGGCAAAAGACAGCTGCAGCTGAGGCATGACCCGGCCTGGACCTGGATCACCGGGACAAATTCAAAGATGTGACGAGCACTGATTTGCATCTCTTCTCCAATCTCAGCACTTTTCTCCCAAAGTTGCGCACCTTTTCGTCTGATGAGCAGAGCCAGCTGCCTGGAGTGAGACTCTCGGCTGGCTCGTATGAACATGACCACCTGGTCGTGCGTGTGCTCAGAAATGTCCCGACCATTGATGAGGACCACCAGGTCTCCCTCTTGCAGTCTTGGTTCAGATCGACCTGCCTAAAAAAAAAATATAATACTAATAACAACAAAAATACAAAATGTAGCTTTTATCCCATCAATACAATCAACTATTTCAGAGTCAGTTTTTTTTTTAAAGAACAGACAAAAATCTAATATATATCAGGTTAGGAAAGATTATTCTTTACTTCCAATTAAGTAAATAAAACTGAAGTATCTATAATTGTTTTTTTAATAAGTGGATAATAATCTAGTGAGTAATCTTGGCTATAATTATAAACTGACAGGGGGACATTATCTTAGCTCTTTTTCAAAATGAGCACTACAGATTAAAAATTAATTAAAGTAAAGTAAAGTAAAGTGACCTCCTGGGGTCAACAGATAAAAAAACATTAGATCATCTTCCTTAACCTCTCAGATTATGACCTATAAAATAGCATCAGAATAGGCTATTGATTCTAACCACTGGGTGTGTATACAAACATTAAAAATATGTTCAAAATAAATGTATTATAATTTTACAAAGGGTCATATTCTTACCTACTTTTACATAAATATTACGGCTGGGTATTTTCGCCAAAGTCCTGAATCGATTAGATTTTGATTCATAATGTTCTAAATCGATTAATTTTGATTCGATCTGTTATTACAATAATGAAAGTGGTTCAACTGTGTTTCAAAATACTCATGTATTTTGTTTTTTCCTGTCACATTAAACACAAAGTAGTAACTTGTAAATCAGACCAGTTTAAACATGAGATGTGAACAAAACTGTCTGCTAAGTGCAAACTTGTTTTTGAAAAGTGAAAAAGTGAAGCCTCACTCGAGCAAGCAGACATGACACAGCAGACATTAATGAGCTGCATTATCTTCATTGCACAAACCATATTTGCAGAGTTGTGTGACAACTACAGGGTGTTTTTTGGTCAGCCCCCATTTGTTAATGTCTTCAGTCAAAATATTGGTTATATTTGCAGCTGTCTGGCTTGAACTAATCTTGAGTGCATCTTTCCTGCTTATTTAAATGTAAACGTCACGCGGGTCACTATAAATTTAATCGATCTCATTCCCTAGACATCGATTTTGCAAAAATGTAAAGCAATGGATTCAAAAACTATTTTTTTACCCAGCCCTAATAAATATGCCTGGACATTATCTTTTTAATTCTTTAGATTAACTTCTGTACAGTGCAAGATTCAAATTTCCCGTCCTTGAGAGCCTGTGTCCTGCAAGTTTTAGATTCATCCCTGCTTGAACACATCTGAAATAAATATGTCAGTAGCAGCACTCTGGAGAATTTGACTGCAGCCATAGTAAGAAAATCAGCCTTTTGATTCAGGTGTGTCAGACCAGGGACATATCTAGAAGTTACAGGATTCCTTGTTGATCCAAGACCACTGAAGAGGACCCAGGCCCAAATTTGGGAACCAGTGATCTATATGACCACCAGCTTTTTGAGATACAAGAAAAACTAAACAAACAATAAAAAACATTCTTGTCCAACTATCAAAAATATCAACAGATAGTAACCTGGACTAAAGTTGGACTTAAACCATCTACTTACAACAGGTGAAAACCAGCTCTTAATCATTTTTGACTTTCTGCATACTGTATGGGTTTTCTTAAAAATATATATATATGTAGGTACCGGTATATATATATGTAGGCAGATTCTTTGGAGTTATACATTTAAAAACAGCCTTATACATTAGAAAAAATTTAAATTTCAGGGTGATAATGGGATACCTGACCCACAGGCAGGGAAAATACTCAGCATGCTGCCAAAAACTAAATGAGATTATTCAATCTTTTCATTTCTGTGTTATGGGCATATTTTTGTCAAGCTTCAGAGACAGACACATTATTTCCCCCAGAAAGCTGTTGATTTAGTCTTCCATCGCTTTCACACACTCCATTGTTATTGAGTGTTCCCCTGAATGTGGACTTAAACATCAGCATAACAGAATGTGAAAGAGCCCTTTAGTTTCTATGATGTAATCCTGGATTATTCTTTGACCTTGCAGCAACTCAGAGAGCAGCGATTTTTCCTGGACAGCAGGGAACAACCCTGGCTTTACATTTCCTTCAATTGGACTTTCAATCTGTGTAAATGATCTTACCGGGGAATCAGGTTTAACGTGTGATATTGCCAGAGGCATCTTCTGATCCACTCCACCCTGGTGAGAGTACAACAACTTACTCAATATGGGGAACAATTAACCCTTACATTCAAATAAGTGACTAAAAGATAGACAGAGACGTACTTTAACATTGAAGCCAAATTTGCCCTCGTGGTCTGGAGTGATGCATATCAGCATGAGGTCACCGTCACCAAGAGCATCCTGCATCAAGAACTTGTATGTGAATGTGCACATTGAACAGGCACAAAGTAATGAAAAGTTGTTAAGAAAAAAATACTACTTTATTGTAGAAGGGTGGGCTGTCATCTTCTCCTATGCTGTCTTCAGCTTGCAACAAACCCTCACCAGTTCCCCGACTGTTGGAACCAGAAAAGCTGAAAGATGCACAATATTAGAGATTACTCTGAGGCTGCAGGGTTCATTAAAGCGCAGCTGATTTCATTTACAGAGCTCTTCTGCTCTTTGTGATAGCTCTTGTTATTAAGTAGAGTATAATTGAAAAGTGAAAGGAAATACATGGTTTCTAAATATTCCACTAGCCATTACAGCTGCTAATGTTCCAGTATGCTTCTACAAGCTTTAAAGATCTAGAAATGTAATTTTTTCCCCTCCAGTCTTTACAAAATGATCCAAGATCAATCAGTTGGACCGGATTTGTGATTGGTAGTGAAGCTTAAAGTCTTTTGAAGAGCAGAAACGCTTTCCCACAGCATGATGCCGCCAGCAACATGTTTCATAGTAAGGAAGGTGGATTCATGCGGATGTACAGAGTTTTAAAGGTATAGTGGAGGTTTTTCGCTACTTTGTGAAAAGACCGCCCACTCCATTAAAAAAAAAAAAAAAGCACATGCTCAACACTGTACTCGCTCCCGAGAGGGAACGCCTATTAAACACATGTGAGAGCGTGCACAAGCCCATTTCTCCTCATGCACGCTCAGTTAGAAAGTTGGTGTTTGCATCGCTCATACAAGCTTACTTTCCAAAAGAAGATTTGCAAATTTTCCATTATGTCAGACTCACCACCAGTGTTATGCAGAGTGATACCTGCTTGCCGAGAATTACCTCCCCTCTCGCACATTCATGAGAATACTGATTGAAATATGAACGAAAAGGGAACTTTTAAACATATTCTTAATATTTTCATATTTCTTATGCGTGAATGCCGTAAAAGTACGCTTTGGTTGACAGATAAATGCTAAGATATTCCTGCCTGCCGAGCCTTACCTCCCCTGTCGCGGCAGCGTGCATCGACCTAAACTCTCGCACATTGATGAAAAAACGGATTGAAATATGAATGAAAAAGGGAACTTTAAAACATATTCTTAATGTTTTGTCAGAAATTATACAGAATGGTGTTATAACAAATGCGGGAATTTTTATCCACTGAGCAGAGAATCTATTGATTGGACTAAAGGTGCCTTCATAAAAGTTAAAATCATATTTATTAGAATTTAACTGTCCACCAAAACTCTAAATTTTAGGGAATCCATGTATAAGAAATAGGAAAACATTAACAATAGTTATATTCATTCAGATTTCAAATCCATTTTCTCATCAATATGCGAGAGGGGAGGTAACTCACGGCAGGTAGGTATTTCTTGGCATAACACCTGTTACCGGTAAGGGAAAATGGGGACAAGCACGTAGGATGGCTTTACATGAACATATCACCAAATTGATTGACAATTAGGAGGATCACTTATTTTGATGATCCACCCGAAAAGAGAAAATCCACCAATATACAGGTGCTGGTCATAAAATTAGAATATCATGAAAAAGTAGATTGATTTCAGTAATTCCATTTAAAAAGTGAAACTTGTATATTATATTCATACATTACATACAAACTCATATATTTCAGATGTTTATTTTGTTTAATTTTGATGATTACAAATGACAACAAATGAAAATCTCAAATTCATCATATCAGAAAATTAGAATATTGTGAAAAGGTTCAAAATTGATGGCCCCTGGTGCCACACTCTAATCAGCTAATTAACTCAAACCACCTGCAAAAGCCTTTAAATGGTCTTTCAGTCTAATTCTATAGGCTACACAATCATGGGGAAGACTGCTGACTTGACAGTTGTCCAAAAGACGACCATCGACACCTTGCACAAGGAGGGCAAGACACAAAAGGTCATCGCTAAAGAGGCTGGCTGTTCACAGAGCTCAGTGTCCAAGCACATTAATAGAGAGGCGAAGGGAAGGAAAAGATGTGGTCGAAAAAAGTGTACAAGCAAGAGAGATAACCGCACTCTGGAGAGGATTGTGAAACAAAACCCATTCAAAAATGTGGGGGAGATTCACAAAGAGTGGACTGCAGCTGGAGTGAGTGCTTCAAGAACCACCACACACAGACGTATGAAAGACATGGGTTTCTGCTGTCGCATTCCTTGTGTCAAGCCACTCTTGAACCACAGACAGCGTCAGAAGCGTCTTGCCTGGGCTAAAGAGAAACAGGACTGGACTGCTGGTGAGTGGTCCAAAGTCATGTTCTCTGATGAAAGTAAATTTTGCATTTCCTTTGGAAATCAAGGTCCCAGAGTCTGGAGGAAAAGAAGAGAGGCACTTCATCCACGTTGCTTGAAGTCCAGTGTAAAGTTTCCACAGTCAGTGATGGTTTGGGGTGCCATGTCATCTGCTGGTGTTGGTCCATTGTGTTTTCTGAGGTCCAGGGTCAACGCAGCCACATACCAGGAAGTTTTAGAGCACTTCATGCTTCCTGCAGCTGACCAACTTTTTGGAGATGCAGATTTCATTTTCCAACAGGACTTGGCACCTGCACACAGTGCCAAAGCTACCAGTACCTGGTTGAAGGACCATGGTATCCCTGTTCTTAATTGGCCAGCAAACTCTCCTGACCTTAACCCCATAGAAAATCTATGGGGTATTGTGAAGAAGAAGATGCAATACACCAGACCCAACAATTCAGAAGAGCTAAAAGCCACTATTAGAGCAACCTGGGCTATCATAACACCTGAGCAGTGCCACAAACTGATCGACTCCATGCCACGCCTCATTGCTGCAGTAATACAGGCCAAAGGAGGCCCAACTAAATACTGAGTGCTGTACATGCTCATACTTTTCATGTTCATACTTTTCAGTTGGCCAAAATTTCTATAAATCCTTTGTTTTTATTGGTCTTCAGTAATATTCTAATTTTCTGATATGATGAATTTGAGATTTTCATTTGTTGTCATTTGTAATCATCAAAATTAAACAAAATAAACATCTGAAATATATGAGTTTGTATGTAATGTATGAATATAATATACAAGTTTCACTTTTTAAATGGAATTACTGAAATCAATCTACTTTTTCATGATATTCTAATTTTATGACCAGCACCTGTACCTTTAAGTTCTTGTTGGTGCTATAAAAAAAGGTAATTAGCTTTTATTTTTTAACTGCCTTCATGCATTTTAAAAGATTTAATTTTTGGCTATAAAAACATATAAAAAAAGGCACATACAAGGTTTATCTCAATAATATTTATCACAATTTCCGCAAATCTATTTTTTTATTTTAAGATGACTGCCCCTTCACTGCTTATTCACACCACTAACAGGCATTATGTTGATTAAACTTGCCAGGGAATTTATCTTATTTCTTATTTTTTTAGTTAAATTGTACCTCATGCAGTTGCAAAACCTACAGTTCTCTTTGCTTGTTGAAAGAAATATGAGCAAGAGATTAGCAGCTATTTTGACTAATAATGACTCTTATAGTTACATTTTCACATATAGCACCCACAAATGTTTGTATCACCTCATTCTGACTGATAATATAAATTTAAAGACTGCCTAATGATGCCATGAAAAAAAATCTTAACTATATTGAAAAACATAAAACATCATAAAAATATTAAACCAAAATAGAGAAAACATTTTCCTTTATGAGAATACAGGTAAATATTTACATTTATTTGAATAGATGGACTCTTAGGAAACATGAAAGAGAAAAAACATTATGTGTACTATGACATAATGTTGCTATAAAAATACATTAACAGTTGCTACGGCACTGCATGAGCAGGACTGTTTTCTGTTATACGCACTGATGAGGCGATGCGTCTCCTTCGCTGTCCTTACTGCTGCCCACAGAGGCCCTGTACGTGTAGAAGACATCCTCTCCCTCCGACATGTCTTTCAGGTCCGTGCTGAGCTCCACCGACGATGGGCGGGGCTTCCTCATCTCATGGCGGACTCTGGGACTTCTCCTGCAACATAATCGTTTGGTTTCAACCGTTTCATTTTACGAGAACATATTTCCTACATTAAGCAGCAGCGGTTTTACCAGTTGGGGGTTGATGGCGGTGATCTGGAGGGCAGACTCTTGGTCTCCAGATGCTCTGCTGAAACAGACCTTCTGAGAACTGGGTTCCACACCATTCCTCCAACTACCCTCTGGCACACCGGACCACTGCCATTCAAGAGTCAAATGTTTAGAGAGCAGCAGCTTTAATGTGAGGGAGAAAAAAGGAAATATCTGAGATAAATTAAAAGCTCACTCTTCAGTTTTACTGTTGCTCAGGCCCAGGTGCTGCGTTATCAGCTGTTTGTATCCCTTCACTGTGCTGCTGTTGTATTTGGGAGTTCTGGAAGTCCGGCTGGAGGAGAAGAAGGAGTGATGATCCACACAGGACCGCCATAGGTTCTTACACGTTTTGGGGCAGGGCAGCATCAGGGACACCTCACAGTCTTGGGTCTCCCCCTGCGACTCAGAGTTAAAGGTCTTTAGTGCATTGAAGCTGTACCGGAACCAAAACTAAGTTTGTTGCATTTTTAGCTTTAAATAAAAACTGTTCACTTTTCTATCTACATATTTTTTATATTAAATTCTGCTGGCTCAAGCTATCAACCATTACAAACCAGTTTCTGCATTCTAAACAAACGTTTATTTATGCATTTCCATTATAAATGCACAAAAAGTATTTCATTTTACCCACAGAAACAATGCCAAAGGAAAAAGCAATAGTAAATATCGCATTGATCAACAGTGGTTTTACCAGCCAACCATGCAGAGCGAGGAGAATCACATTTACTGTAACTGTGCCCAGTGGGAACTTATAAAGTCAAAGACTCACGTGTTTACGTTTCAGGTGTACAACGAAGCGCCTCCTTTTATAGGATATCTTGATGATGTTCCCCCTGTTTGGAGGCGTCACATTTATTTTTAAAGAAATGCAAAACCAAAAACGAAACGGATGAGCTGTGGCGTTACTAACCAGGGGAAGAAACTGGAGCAAATCATGTTACAAAACACAGCAACGCCACTCGAGGCCAAGCCCACCATTAGAGGTGTATCGCTGGTGTCCTGAGAGACAGAAAGATGGGAAAACTCCTGATTAAATAGTGTACATTTTACACCAATGGTGCCTTTTACAACCTGAGGTTGCATTCATGTTAACCCAGTTAAGGATATTTTATCTGCATTGCAAATGTTTCTTAATGAAAAGCTAAACACTTTTGCACAGAATTGAAGTTTTGATCAAAAAAAGTTACAAAACCACTGAGGAAAAAAAAGAATATTTAGAATAAAACCACAAAATTTTCCTAAGTTAAAGCATAACCAAAGCAATAACATTACCATGGCAGCATGTAGCTCCACTCCATACAGCTCCAGCGTCCGTGCAGTATTGAGAAAACACAGCTCCGCCTCACTCTGCTTAAGCCCCCTAGGAACAAACACACACACAGCTACATACCAGAACCGGATTGTGCAACGAACCTGCTGTTCTTTCCATTAGAGGTACCGAACCTACTTGTGCTGTGGATGCAGATCCTCCACTTTAGAAAGGAAGTCTTCATCCTGCTCGGGGATGAAGTGGCATTTTGAAAGGTACCCAGGTTGTCTGGATGGAGAATGATCCCCCATCTCCGCTGCAGGTGATGGAAAGATACACTGATCATATAAAGGGAGACATGAAACCCCACCAACTGCTGGATAAAACCACTGATGAAGGCCTCCCAGAGGTATTCACTCAGGCAGCTGTCACTGAGTCGCTAATCATCTTATTTTCTAATTTAAAGGAGAGATGGGACTCACACTGCACCGCGTAAGAAGCCAACACTACAGCTGCACTCAGCGGACACTGCAACCTGCAATCAGACGTCGTGATTACACACTGAACGCTCCACAGCTAAACAAATAGTGAGCACTACAGGAGGATGAGACCCTCTTTGTGCAGCCAGACAACTGACCGTCCTTCCCTGATGTCGCTCCTGATCTGGAGGAAGTACAGATGCCTGCAGGGGACAACAAAAGAGGAAGTTTATCAGCCCACACCTGTTTTGCATACCCTGAAAAGGCCTCTCTTTGACACGGTGGTGCTGTTAGGCACACCGGCAGCTCAGCCATCAGAGGATACAACTGCAATGAATCAGAATCAGAAATACTTTAATAATCCCAGAGGGGTTATTAAAGTATTTCTAAGTATGTCCAAATGAAATATTTAGAGAAAACAGAAAGTATGAGGTGTTTTCTACAGACTTAAAAAAAAGAATTTCCATGGGAATTGTGGACCACTAATACGTCTGAAACATTCAGGTTAGTCTTAAAGTAATAAGAAAATAATCGTTTTCCAACAAAATGAAAACAGACCGGAAAAATGCATGGTCCAGATCAACTATCCATCAGGTATGTTTCAACTCTACAACCACAAAACCTTCATCACCTGGAACTTCTATAACCTAAATCCTTAATCTCCTGCTTGCTGCATGTTTTCCCATTGCAGGGTAGCTGTTTATGCTACATAGAGGGTCACTCCTCCTATTTTCTCCAAGAAGATTTCTGCTACAGACAGAAAGGGAATAAAACCAGTAACAGACTATATTCCTCACGTGTAAAATTTGTGAACATTTTATTTACATTCATTAATTATCTTGATCCCTTTTTTATGTGTTGTACTTTGCAACAGATTGTCAAAATACTGGATTTGGCCAAATTTGCAATTTCATGAATCGTATCACAACCTAAGCCATCAGTTTCTCTGAGCAGCTGTCCAGCTAACAGTAGACAGAAAATTATGTTGACAAAAAAATTTTTAAAAAAGCAACAGAAAACAGAGGTTACAATTTTATTAAAGAAATTTGTCAATAGAAAAACTGGGAAGCAATAAACGGGAAGAGCTGGATGCAGAAAAATTTTTAACACAAACAACATGGAGGGTGATGAGTGTCACGACGCAATAATTAAATAACTTAAGAAATAATTACTTAAATGATTCGTTCACTTCTTAAAACCAGCAATAAATACAGAATTTATTCAATAAATATATAACTAATTATAATAACATATTTCTATTTTATTTTAAGAAAATATATTTATTTCATGATTCAATTAATTATTTTGTGTTCCTGCTCTCATATATCTATTGACTCTAAAGTCAATATATCGCTGAAAAGGGGGGAAATAACTTAAAAAGATTTTTACAATAAAAAAAAATTGTTTAGTCAGGAATACCTATATCTAATAAGACTATAAGAGAGTCTATTGTGGGGAGCGCTACCATTTATTGCTGTAAATAAATGACAACACGTCTTAGAAAATTAATTTACAACTTTTATAGCAAACGTTTAACTATAGAGTAAAAGAAAACCAGGAAGAAGTGGTCTAATCTTGGTCAGTGAGAAGCAGCCAATCAGACATCAGCCTTTCTATTCACCTCCTTAACTTTGATAGATATTTCATTTAAAATTAATTCATGGTGTGCTTCAGAACGGGAAAATTAAATAATTTATTTTATCATGAAATACATATATTTACTTCTTCAAATAAAATCTATGTATTCCCCTGAGGCTCACATAATTAACTGGGTCCATATAAATAATTAAATATTTATTAAATCAATTCTGTTTTTAGTTTTAATAAAATCATGACAGATTTAAATAACTATTGTATAACTTATTAAGTCATTGTATTGTGGTTCCTGCCATCCTCCATACAACAGACTATATAATTCAGCTTAATTGTGTATCTGAAGCAAATATCAACAAGAAAGAATTACACATGCTTACACAAGTGAGCATCAGATCACATATTCTGTTACAGGCTTTTCCCAATAAACTCCTCAAACAGCTTTAGCACAACATCAACTAGAAATAATGTGTGAAGACAATTAAAAAACTATGGCTGAACATAAGAAAACAATTCTCTAGTAATCGGATTTTGTTAACTGGGTACCAGAAAGATGAATTAAAAAGAAAGAAAAAAACTACAAATTCAAGAGGAAAATGTCACACAATTCATGGAAGAATTGATGAGCCTAAATTTCTGACTTGACAGAGCTCAAGGTTGTTGTTTTTTTAAGATTATTAGGAAATAAACCAAAAAGAGGTTTTTACCCAGCAGCCATACCAATGTGAATTCTTATTTTACTTTTTCACTTTAACAATTAAATAAAGTTTATCCTTAAAAAAAAAAGCAAAAAAAAAAAGAGAAACATTTTTATTTTTTGGGCTTCTTAAAAATGCAGATTTCTTGTTAAATTCTAAAGTATTAGCAACATCCCAGTGAGCCTTTTCATGACATCAATCACTTATTAGATTTATCAACAGCCTGATAATGTGACATTAATGTGCGAACTGAGTATTTTAACAGTTATCTTAACAGCTGTAATATGTGAATCCATTTACAGAAACATATTGCTGCTATATAATGACAGGGAGGCATACAGTACCAACCTGGTCTGCTCATGCTGGAGAGAGTTAGGATCGGACATGAAGAATCGGACTCTGAAGTTCAGATAAAAGGGGGAAGCAAGACCTGCAGAGATGATCACATTGTTAAAAATGGGCCTATTATCTATTCAACCAAAAATGTAACCCTCTTTTCTACAATCCTTAGTTTTTGCATTTAAATGTATATTGTGTTGAAATTTTAATAAGTGAGATACCTTTTATCTGCTTCTTTAAGGGCTTCTCTGGCTCTAACCATCTCTACAAAAACAAAAAAATATTTATGAACCATTATAGCAATGCAAAGAAAAACAAACATTCATGTAAGTACCCCCTACGTTATAAACACAATCAGTAAGAGAAAGATATTACAATCTGAGCTCAAATATGAAGCAGATGAAGAGTAAGCTCACTGGAGAGAGCGTGTTGGCTGTGATGGAGGTGATGGCGGTGCTGGACTCTCTGATCTGCAGACTGAAGAGCTGCTTCTCCTGCAGGCCCAGGTGGTTGAATACCAGGTCCAACAGAACCACGCCTTCATCCTGCTTCTGAAAGATGGCAAGAGGAAACCGGCATCACAGCCAGCCAAATTTCCTGGATGCTTATTTGTGCATATTAGTAAATTGGGGAGAACACTACATTCATTTAGACTGAGGTCATACAGTGTACCTTCCACCTTGGTTTTCACATTGTGTTGCATTGCAAACACCTCAGAGACCAAAATTTTTTTTTTTTTGCACGTCTTTGGCCACAAAATTTCAAACTAAATGTGTTTAATCTGGATAAATTGAATGCTTTATGCTGTTGTAGAAACACAAAACACAGAAAAATTTTTTTTATTACCCATATATTTTCAATCAATACTAGTTATTGGAGCTTAATGGACAGTCTAAAGAGCAACACTTGGACTTGGCGCCCTCAACATTTTCCTCTCAAACCCCAACGAATTAAACCAAACAGATCCTCTATCTGGTTCTGCAGGTTATGTCTTCCCCCTAAAAGTTTCTCCCCAACTGTCACCATCATGTTCACAGCAACTCTGAATCAAGGTGGAAATCAAATCAGGTCTCCTAGCTGTCAGAAAGAGACTTTTTTCTTTTCAATCATTTGGCACTTCAACTTAATCCTGATGAACTGATGTGGTCCTGGAATTCATTCATAATGAATTTATTTAGATTTTGCAACTTGTTCACTCCTTACTTGCACAGAACCACGGAGTAGGATTAACTAGGAATTAACGCGAACAGATCGAGTCAAATTAAGAATGAACAAATACAAATTGACCTGATTGTCAATTTCAGTGAATAAAAGCACATAAACAGATGATACACATTCAGGCTGAAATGTAATTTCCTAATGGCCATTAGGAGCAAATTGCTTTACTGTAATAGCAGGGATTTTTTTTTTCTCTCATTGGTCTGAGAGGCAACCTACAGCTCATCTACATCCTTCTTCTTGTCTTTCCTAAGAATCTCTGTTACAGGAAGAAGACTCAGGATGAACTTGTTCAATTTAAAGTGCAGCAAACAAACAGACTCCAATGAAACCTGTCTTCTTTATCAAAAGCTATAAAATGTTGAGACTTAGATATTTCCTCATCTATTATAACCAGATTATAAAGTAGGCCACATCCTAATCGCAAAGATCTGTACAGGGCAGCAATGTGTCATGTACATGTAATTCCTCTGTGTGGAGAAAAAAAAAGACTTCTTGAGGTCAGATTTAAAGACAACAGATATTTAATCAGTCACTTGATCTAACCAATGAACTAAGAATAAACATTTCCTGAATAGAAAGACCCTGAAACATCGGTGGATGCTTTTTTTGGCCCGATAGTAGCATCTTTTTTAATTGTATTAGCAGATAAGTTGTTTTGCATTTGAAGTTAAGTTTTTAATTCTTAACTTTTTTGTCTGGCTGTTAATAAATGTATCCTTTTTGTTAAATTGAGACTATTTAACATTTGTTATCATGGTGTCAGTTTTAATCATGTAGGGAAACAAAAAGGTCAATGTCGGCTCCAAGAATTGTCCAAAATATATCAGAAAATATCTGGGATCCTTCAGATTCATGTCAAAATAATCCGCATCTGGACCGGCCTTCAAAAAAAATTAATTAATTAAAATAAAAATGTATTGGCTGATCTCTACTGACCTCAAACCTGGAAACAGAGATGCTAGAGCAGCGGAGGACCAAACCAGGTACCACTTGCATTACCTATTCACTAAAAACTGAGGCTTAAATTTGTAATGAGATGAGATTTACAAATTATCACAAGATCACTAGAATTTAATAAGAACAGGAAAAACGTTCTGCTGCAACAGTAGGTAAGGATTTGGAGAAAGTAAAATGAAAGCATGATTCCATCTCGCCTTTTATTCGGGATTTAAGCTGGCGGTGGAGGTATAGTGTTGTTGGGAGATTTCCCAGGCACTCTTTCGAGCCATTATTCCCCCATAAATCATGTCGGCTGAGTATTCTTGCTAACCATATTAATCCCTTTATGATCACGGTGGACACATCTTCAGAATGCTCAAAGATCTTGTCTTAAAGAGGTATTGTTATAAACTTTAGTATGTGCGGAAAATGGCATTTAAAGCATCCCACAAGCTGAAGGAGAGTATGTCTTTCAAGAGGATTTCAGGGAGGGGGAGAGATGAATCAGAGCGCCATATATCCCTGAGATTCATAGCGAAAGCAGCACGTTTCCAAGTGTTACGTACGCTGACTCTGAAGGTCTCGATGGTGCCGTCCAGCAGCTGAACAAGGCAGAGTAGGTCCGGCTTTGGCATGTCTGTTACCACGGTAACCCCTGCCTCCCTCTTCAAGACAAACACGCCGCCCTCGCCTCACTGCTGAGAGGGGACCTGGACACACACACACAGATATATATTACCACAAGAGTGTCAGATGTTTCCAAGCTGTTGTCCTTCCAATGAAGGCGCCTCATTTGGGATGACACTGCACTGTGATTAATACATGCTGCTGGATGCAGATTCAGCTTGAAGTGAGTAATGCACTGTGAATGCAAAGGAGTGACTGACTGTGTGTAATCTCTTATTATTTGGCCTGGGTCTGAACATGTCTCTTCCCTCCCTCCCTCTCTCTCTCTTCCTGTGTGCATCTCTCCGCCTTTCGAAAGCAGCTGAATGATAAGAATGTTAAACATTTTCAGATTTGAACACGCCCCATCACCAGCACTTCTCCTGGGAGCAAAGCACATACAAAATAATCACATTCACTACAGACGCATGCCCTGACTGTCTTGAGTGCATCCAACCCATGTGTGTCTGTGTGTGTCCCTACATGGGTCCTGTCTTGAATTTCCAGGTGGGTTGATCTGGCTCCCTCTGAAAAAAAAGGACACACAAGGGTCTGGGTTAATGTTTGAACAAGGTGACACACTCTGAATATATTAAAACTGAGCTGTTCCCAGTTGAGTGGCCTTTTTTTCCACAATAATCCCCTCACAAGCGGCCATCTAATGAATTTACAAGTAGATTATAAAGGAAGTTGGTTATTATGGGGAGATTGTAAACTCACTGGCTGCTTTGCATCTTATCGTGATGGAGGTGAAGTTTGTCAAAGTTCAACAAACAAACATTTTAGCTTTTATTTCCCTAAGTTCCTCTGAACTAGAGAACAATCTGTTTTATTTTAAATATCCTCCAGTAAACAGGGCCGAAATCAGGCCCAGGTTTTAGTTTCCAGGCTTCCGAGCATTGAACCCTGCTGTGACCTCGCTGTACTTTGAACAAGGAACCTGTTAACAGCCCGGGTTGCCGTACAGCTACACCCAGGCAGGCGGGAACACACCGCGGACAAACTTTCCTCCAACCACTGGGCGGTCGTGTTTCGGGGGGGCGGCTCGCTACAACGGCTCCCGTACAAGTTCAAGTTTTTTCTGGGAAGAGAGAGAGAAAAATGTTACAAAACAGAACAAAAAGAAGCTGTACTACCTCGGCGGTGTCGCGTCAGAGACCGAGGGTATATCCGTCCGAGTGTCCGCCGTCAGGAGCGCAGGACGGGGCGCGTCGGAGAGGCCAGGTAGAGTTAGGTAAATATCCGGGACAAGTTTCACATCCCTGGCTGCGGTGACTGCGCGCGGCCCCGCCCCTGCGCGCGGGCGCGCTCCCGAAGCTAGAGGCCTCCAGAGCGCGCTCGTTAGAAGACATATTACCACCTCGGCTCAAGTTTAATTCAACACCCTGACTCATTCCTTATTGTAAACTTTATTTTTTTAATGTTTTATACATGATTTTTAGATATTAAAGTAATTGTTAAAGTTGAATTTAAAGTAAAAGAAAAAAAATCTGTTTCTCAAACGGTGAACCAATGCAAGGCCATAAGAATGCACACATTTTGACAAGGACAAGTTCATACAATTACTGTCAGAAAAGACGTGTTGCTTTCAGCATTCACATACCATCATAAATTACACCTACTTCTGCATTTCACTTCTGGTAGACTATTTCCATAGTCTGAAACATAAACACCACATCAAACCATGAAGGACAAATTATGGCAAGACCATTATTTTTTTATTTACTCAAGTTTATACAGTAAATAGATAAATCAAGTATAAATAAATGTCTTTGTGGGGAAAATTTTGCTGTCAGTTGCATACTAAATCTTATCAAATGCAATAGATAAGCAAGATGAAACTAATGTAAAAATTTTTTAGATACAGTAAACCAAGATATTAAACACATCCAATGAACTATACCTGGTAGTTAAATATGGTTGACATCATCTGCTTAATAATTCTCACCCAAAATGTTAAACTTTAAGGCATTTAGCAGATTTTCAAGATTTTAGAAGTACCTAAATATATAGAATATTTCTTGCTCAAAACTTCTGCGCTCACATACTATCATAAATTACACTTACTTCTGCATTTGTGCTGGACTATTTTCATAGTCTTTGAAAAATAAACACCACATCAAACCATGAAGGACAAATTATGACAGGAGCATTATTTTTAAATTTGCTGAGGTTAATTCACTAAATAGAAGATGTCTTTGTGGGGAAAATGTTGCAGTCAGTTGCATAATAAATCTGATCAAATGCAATAAATAACCAAGATGAGACTAATGTAGATTTTTTATTAGATAAACCAAGATATCAAACACATCCATTGAACTATACCTGGTCAATAAAATACAGTTAATTATAGTTGACATCTGCTAAATAATTCTCACCCAAAATGTTAAATTCTAAGGCATTTAGCAGATTTTCAAGATTTTAGAAGTACCTAAATATATAGAATATTTCTTGCTCAAAACTTAATTTAAGTCAGCCTATCTAGCTATTATTTACTCTTTTACAACTGCAGACCTATAGGTTTATGTAAAAGCAGAATGTTATAATAACAGTAGACCAGTGTAATAAAAACTGTGGACTACTTATTGTCGCCCTCTACAGGATACGCAAAGTATTACTCATGAAGTGTCAGGCAGAAAAAGTTTAATAATACATTTTTATTTAATGTCTGAGATTCTAATAGATTAAATGAAACAATAAAAAACAATAATAGTTGTATTGACTAGTGTGTGACATCTTAACATACTAGGTATTATTATTATTATTATTAATAATAAAAATAATAATAATAATAATAATAATAATAATACATTAATAATGCACTTTTCATTCAAAAGGATCTCAAAATGCGAATGTGCAAAAATATTAAGCAGTACTAAAGGAATTAAAGGCTGGTAAAATGCTTCAATTATTTAAAAAAAATGTATTCTGCTGAGAATATTTCTAAAACTCCTTTGTAAATCCCTCAATAATTAAAGCCCTTAAGGGCGTTCCAAAGATGTGGGGCAGCAATAAAGAAAACCCAAAACAACTATATTGCTAAGCCTTTTCCTGGGAATGAATAGTGGATTGAAATAGTCAGCTTTGCTAGGGCCCAGGACACCACAGTCTTTTTGGCCCGGTCTTTTTCTGCATGGTTTGTTTCATGCCCTGAAAATCTTTCATAAAGCTTTCTGTATTTTATGTTGGGTATTTTCATCCAATCTATTGAATTTAGTGCACTAGTTGATCTTTTCTTTACTTTATAAGAGAACAGCAAGCACGGCAGGCAAAATATGGCTTTTTTTGACCTGCTGTATATTAGCCAGTCCCTAAGAATTTTCCCCTTCTATCGTGGGAGATAGAATAGGTAAGATACTTTCGGGATTCTCTGCCCTATCAATCTGCTTCTATGCAGCTGGCTTTCGCGCTGTCAGCACCCAGATAGTTATTACAGTAAAATGCAACATGTGCCAAAAAGATTATTTTGAATTATAATTTAATTATAATTGCTATAAACGGAACACAGATTATGTATTAGATTAAAATGGACAAAATACAAAAATATATCCAAATTTAAAAAATTTACCTATTCAAAACAAAAGAAGATGGCCACAACAAAAAAGCACTCATGAATTGAAAGGTGTATGCCTTCAAGTGACATCCATTAGCAGAAATGACTCACAACTAATCTAAATGCAGAAAGAGAAACTGCTCATTAAGGTCTAGCCACACTTCCTGTCATACTGAGGTCTTGATTTGAATGGGATTTTACAATACCTTAAATGTATAGAGGACAATCTTATATTTCCGGATGGATCATCTAAATAAGTGGTCCTCCTAATTGTCAATCATTCTGGTAACAGCTTTACATAAGGCTGTGCTACATGCTATTCCCGTTAACTAGGCTTGTCCCGATCCGATCCACGTATCGGATCGGGACGCCGATATTGGCAAAAAAATGCGTATCGGCAAAGCATGTAAAATGCCGATCCAGACTGCCGATCCAGTTTTTAAAAAAAAAATCCGGTCCGTATTTTCCAGTTTCGCCGATTGAAACGATCCATTCCACTATTTTGCGCCAGTGTTTCCCTGTTTTGCATTTTTATTAAAACTTACAGTAATACTTGCACCTTTAATTGTTTACGGTTTTACTGTTCACTGTGCAATATTAGATTGCTATTCGTAATTTTGTCCAGTTTGTGTTTATCTCTTAATAAACAGGTAAGTTTGTTGTTACCAAGCATTGTGTTTTATTCAATCTCACCTAATTCAGCTGGCTAGATTTTATCAAGAGTACTAAAACCCTTTTCAACATGAGTCTTACAACTAAGGCTAAATACTTTAACTTAAACTTAAATACATGCTCGGATAGGCTGGTATCGCCCAGTATCGGTATCGGATCGGAAGTCCAAAAACAATATCGGGATCGGATCGGAAGTGCAAAAACCTGGATCGGGACATCTCTACCGTTAACTGTCTTTTTCTATGAGATATGGTTTTAGACAGTCATTGAAGCTCACCTTTCTCACCGCGGTACTTTAAAAATGGCCGAGGGTCATAAGAGAAACAGTGTCTACGAAGTGTATGAGAAGAAAAGAAAGGCCTCAGAAGAGAAAGATATATCTTCGCAAAGCTTTATAGGATTTGCTGTCACAGCGACCCATTGTCGCTACCTGACAGTGGCAACTAATAACAAAGATGGCATAGGCAACCGCGTAGTGGACATACAGGGAAGTAATCGTTCGGACACTGTAAGCTTGTATCAGCTATGAGAATAGCAAATTATAAAGAGAGCATGCACGAGGAAAATTGGCTTGTGCATGCTCTCGCACACTTTCTGTAAGTGGAGAGGGCGGGTCTTTCAAAAAATTTGAGAAAATCCTCCAAAATACCTTTAATTCTTTTCCTCTTCAGTCAGCCTGTTTTAAAGGAATAGTACACCCAAAACATGATTAGCGTTCATTTTCTACTCACCCCCATGCTGAACAACACTCTGGAGTACTTTTTTGATATCTCAAATGCATCTGGAGATCTGGGAGGCTTCTTGCTGTCTGCTGACATTCAAATAATGGAGGTCCATGGCGCCCGAGACAGAAAGGTCCATAAAAGTCCACAAAAAATGTTTCAATATTCCTCCATACTGCTCGTCCAATGTATTCCAAGTGTCCTGAGTGGGTAGCATCCAGAATTTACTCGAAACGAAGTCATTTAGAATGTTTTTAGAGCATAAACAATAGCGTATAGGATTTCCTAAAAGCGCGTTCACGAGTCTACGGAAACCGCGGCAGACCAAACCAGATGAAAGTGCGCATTCAGCGTCTGCTCTTGATAATGCAAGCGTAGAAGAAGAAATGTGCTGTTTACCTGTGCAAAGAAAGAAACAACGAAAGAAAAATGTCTGAGGACTTCAGTGTTGAGGAAGAGCATGAGTTCTTTGCCGAGCTGAATGCGCACTTTCATCTGGTTTGGTCTGCCGCGGTTTCCGTAGACTCGTGAACGCGCTTTTAGGAAATCCTATACACTACTGTTTATGCTCTAAAAACATTCTAAATGACTTCGTTTTGAGTAAATTATGGACACTACCAACTCAGGACACTTGGAATACATTGGACGAGCAGTATGGAGGGATATTGACACGTTTTTTGTGGACTTTTATGGACCTTTCTGCCTCGGGCACCATAGACCTCCATTATTTGAATGTCAGCAGACAGCAAGAAGCCTCCCAGATCTCCAGATGCATTTGAGATATCAAAAAAGTACTCCAGAGTGTTGTTTTGCATGGGGGTGAGTAGAAAATGAAGGCTAATCATGTTTTGGGTGTACTATTCCTTTAAACTTGCTGTTGCACTCAGGATCATTGGTCCATAGATGGTGCAGAGTGGTTCATGTTTAAGCTGTAAGATATTTCATTAGGAGTTTTTAAGACTTTTCTTTGAATCTTACATAATCTGTATATCAGAAATAATCTTTATGATCAAGTAGCGTTGTAGATATAAAAGGAATTTGTTTTGGTCCTAAGATGCCACACACAGAGACGTAAAAATACATTTGATATATTTTAGAGGAGTGCTATGAAAATAGAGAAGAATGGTGCACTTTTTTAGAGGGCGAATACCATGGCATGTATTAAAAATAAACAACAACGTTAATATAAAAATAGATTGAATAGTACACCCTTATGCTAAGAATGTATTTTTTTGTTGCTGTTTATTTTGTTTTTATTTCTAATAGGAATGTGTTCCTGGGGGACCCTGTCCACATCAATATGGCTGGCAGCATATGGGAATAGTTTTTTAGAATGATGTTCCTCAGTCTCCTCTCAGATTGGAGAGTTTGTGTCCATTGTGGGAGGCATTAGCTGCAAATTACCTACTTGCCTCTGGGTCCTGGAGGTGTACAGTTTCTAAAGAGAAGGAAGCCTGCAGCCACTCACCATCTCTGCAGAGTAAATGATATGCTGCAGCATGTTCTTGTCCCTGGTGGTGGCAGCAGCGTAACAAATTGTGGTGGAAGAGGTGAAGATGAGCTCAGTGATGGCAGAGTAGATGTGTACCATCACTGTCTTTGACAGCCTGACAGCAGAGGAGCTGTGCCTTCTTAGTCAGGGAGTTGATGCACAGCTTCTACTTGAGGTTCTGGACAAGAATGGGGCCCAGAAATTGGAAGGAGTCCATGATGGCGACTGGATAGTCATACAGAAATATGGGGCAGTGTTGAGCTTCAGATTGGTCTGGTTGCACCAGATGACCTGTCTCACATCTCTAGGTCAATCCATCTTCCTGAGCCCATTCAGGGTGGTATTCGCAAACTTCAGGAACTTGACGGGATGTACAGCTGTTGGTGTACAGTTAGAAGAGCAGAGGGGAAAGAACACAGACTTGAAGGGAACCGCTGACCCAAATGTTCTACATAGTATGTCATCATTTTAGTTTTAGGATTATTGTATTCTGATAGCAGTAAAATGGCCTTTTATTTGTTCCTACATAGACGGGCAGCATGATTGATAAACTGTCTTTTCATTGTGACATTGTGATAATAGTCACCTTTAAGGTCAAAGCCATAAAACTGGAAAAATTAAGATGATGAAAATAGATTAATAAAGCTTATTTAATCAACGTCTCATTTAACTGTCCCTGTTTAATCCTCTGGAAAATGCAAAACTGTAAAGTGATGGAAAAGCTCTTTTTTCCATCATGACTGTAAGTCTTCAACCAGTGCTGCACATTATAAATACAGTTTGGAGCAGAAGCGAAAACACTTTCCTGCAGTCTTAAATGTCAAATGACTCAAGACTGCATTAGCGAACAGAAACCGCTGCACTTCAAAGCTCTATGCAACTCAAAAACCAAGAGTCAGGACTTAATACATTTTCTAGCAAGGTCACTCAGTGAAAATGACCTCACTCAGATGAAGCCAGTTTAATTATATGAAAATCAGGAGCCAGATAATGTGGGTTGTGTAAAACAGAATTTGGATAATCTCTCTTTTCTTAAAACATTTTTTTTCAACTATTTTCTTTTTAAAATTGTATTACAAAGCTAGATTTAACTCGTATCCTTTGAAGCCATAAAAATAGTAGTTATATACATTTATAATGCACTCAGTAAAAGCTTTCAAGGAGAGTTTAAAGTCACAGTGTTGTTCTTGACAGAGTTGAGCATGAATATGTTCCTGAATCACTTGCCGCTTATTTCTATAAGAATATTCTGAAGTGAGAACAGTTTATTCTGGAATTATTTAACAATATAATATTAAGGCAATGGATGAAAGATGTAATCTCTGTTTTTAGGGAGAAAAACTTGTATTCTTAATGCAGAAAACAGTGCAACATTTCCCCTCCAAGGAGAGAGCAAGGTGACTGCTGTGTGTGTGTGTGTACATGCACACATAGGTCTGTTTAAGCTGTTAAACATGCAAGCAGTCTCTCTGGGGACGGATTATGAAATCAAATCTCTACCATCACTTTAACAACATAAATTGAAGCCTTGTATCCTAAAGACCATAGCAGATTCTTTTTATTTCATGCAGGAGTCTCCAGGTAACTAGGAGCAGAAGAGTGACGCAGCTGCTTAATCTGTGATTTGTTAATTTTCTCTCAGACCACATTCAAGGTAGGTACAGTAATAACTTGGATGTTGGATGTTAACTAATATGTTAAAAAAACACAAGATTTTACTACATGAAGAACATAACCCTCATCGTGGTTTTATACATTTAAGCCGAATTTGGTTGTAAGCAAGGAGCAGAAGAAATATGTGAAAAGAGCAGCTTTTTGGAATTTTTTCTATAATAAAAAACAATTTTAGTGAGGAAAAAAAAAGAGGTGGAGATCATTACAGCAAAGCTGCTGACTTTGCAGTTATTTTCTTTTCCATGTTGTCAGCTCATTGTTAGAATGTTTTAGCATTTATGTGCATTGTTATGTGATATTCCATCTTCTCAGTTTGGCTGGGGGTCATCTTTCCATACAGTGTTCTGGTATATCATTCTACTTTCAATTAGCCTAAGCATCTAAACTTTTGTTAATGAATAATAAAAAAAAGTGAAAAGACAAACATGAAGATTTGTTTTCTCCAAATTAACCTGTTATATAAATCTCATGGTGCAGAATATATGATAAAACTTTCAGGAATTTAGCACATGGCCTATTTAAATTATATTTGCAAAGGGGCAATTTAAGATCTTTTCTACTTCTATACAATCTACAACATTACAAAAACACCTTAGATGTAGAAATGGCATTACAAAAACAAGAAATGCTAACCTTTTTCACGAGCTGCTGTCGATGTTCTTAATTTACGTTCTGTAACTATTCAACTGACTTTTACCTCTAACATTGCCTCTAACATTGGATTAGGTACATCTTGGTAATATTTAGGGTTAGGATAAGGATCTGGGTTAGGCCATATAAAATGAATGCAAGTCAATGAAATGTCCCCATATATCATGAAAACAAAGCTGAGTGTGTGTGTGTGTGTGTGTGTGTGTGTGGGGGGGGGGGGGGGTTATGGTTGTGTGTCTCTGTGTTGCCTGTGATGAACTGCCGACCTGTCCAGGGTGTACCAAGGCTTTAACCCACAGCCCATAGAAGGCTGGAGATAGGCACGCGCACCACCGTGAGCCTGATGGATTAAGCAGGAGAATATGGAGGAACTAAATTTTATGCAACAAAAATATATTGTTTTGATTTGATTTATCCCCACATCTCGTTGTTAATGCAATCAAGTTATACTGTATATAATGAAGCTTTCAAACTCTGTTATTGGCAAAGGTTTGCCTGCACTTATGAACATTTTATTTTTATTTATCTAGTGATATATAAACTAAAGATATTGTACAACAGATGAAAACAGATTGCTTGCTATTGTGTTTGTGTGATTACTATAGTTATCTTCATGGCCTATGTTTAAGCTGCTTTCACCTCTCATCCAAGAGGCTTCTTGAGTCTTTTTGCAAGCTGTGTGGTTCTGCAAGCTGTGTGGTTCTGCTGGTTCCGACCTACCAAGACCTATAGCACATAATGGGGTGGTTTGCAGCCGAGGTTGAAGTGGCTGGGATGAGAATCAGCTCTACTAAGTCTGAGGCCATGGCTCCTTACCAGGAAAAGGTGGCTGGAGGAGTTCATGGTTCTTCAAGTCATGTTCACGAGTGAGAGGAGAATGAAGTGAGAGATTGATAGACGGATCAGTGTGGCTGCTGCTATTATGCGGAAGCTGCACCAGTCTTGTGATGAGGAGAGAGCTGAGCTAAAAGGTAAAACTCTCAATTTATTGGTCGCTCAGTTTTCCTAGCTTTACTTATGGTCATCAAATCTGGATCATGACTGAAAGAACAAGATCCCAGATAGTGGCAGCTAAAATTTGCTTTCTCTGCAGGGTAGCCGGTCACACCCTTAGAGATAAGGAGAGAAGCTCAGTCATTCAAAAGAGTCTCAGAGTTAAGTGGCTTCTCCTCAACATCGAGAAGAGCAAGCTGAGGTGGCTCCTACATCTTTTCCAGATGTAGTATTTTGACCCACATGCAGAATCACATGGAAAACCAGTTAATATCAACATTTTATTCATAAAAAGCAAACAAGAATCTGGAAGCGGGGACTACAGGAAGTTAGTTGGAACTTTTTGGTTGGTCTGACTGGAGAAAGAAGACTGATCAGGAAGGAGTTGGTTGATGATAACTGATGATTGATTGATTTGGCTTAGGTGAAAGATGAAGGAGAGGTTGCTTGGATCAGTAAGTATTTGATTCAGTGGGCTGTGCAAATTGTCCAGGTGAGTGTGAGTGAGCTCCTAGAGTGTTGGCATTTGCAAGAGACGTCGTTTTGGAGATTGGGCAAGCAAGTGATGAAGGTTGAGAACTGCTGCACACATGTGAGACCTTTTCCACGAAGATTTGGGATGAACTGAGGTTCACTGGTAGTTATCAGGGGTAAAAGAAGAAAGATGACCCTTTGCCTCCTTATATACACGCTAGTTAGCTTGACTGACTAATGTTCTCAGCTGTGCAGCAACAAAGGGTCGGCCCTGCCACCAGCAAAGGTATTCTCTGCGACATTAAGCTGACTAACTCCAGAAAAACAGCAAGAACCCAGAGCTCTTAACAAACTTTGCAAGAACTTATTGGACTTTTCAGGAACATCACACATGCCTTTAGGATTTTATCTGCTACTTTTCTGAAGTGTATTATGTATTTTCCTGGATTTTCCATAATGCACTTTCCTGAGATGTGGGAAAGTAACTTGTAAATTGTTAAAGACGACTTATAATTCACTTCATAAGAAAGATAATTTCTTGGAAATAGCCAGTAGATTCTAGAAATTATCTAAAAAAAACTAACAAACATTAAAACCTAAAAACAAAAAGAAAGATAGAATCAGTTAAGTTGTGAGCTGTGATTTGCAGAGATTTTGCAGGCTCTAAATATTAATCTAGAAGTAATAAAAAAATGAAAGCAATAACTTTTAATGGAAAAATTTTTTTTTATCCAATTTATGCATTGCCTCCTTTGACTGTACTGATTCTTGTCTCCTTTGATTGTCAAGGCAACCGTATTTGATGGCCATGGTACGGAGCTTTCTGGAGAGAGAGGAACTTCTACAGCCTTCAGTGGAGAAGGTGCCAAAAGAAATCCATATCTGTCCATCACGTTGTGTCATGTTTTACCATGTAAACCACCCAGTTTAGGAACTCTCATGGATTCTAACAAATCAAAAATGTAAAAGAACATGATCAACTAGAAATGTCTCTTTTGCTAGAATAAAAGTACAGGTATAAAGAGCATACAGCAACAGTTGGAATTAAAAACACATCTGAAAACTGAAACAAACTAAGCTACAAACTCATATCATTCTTATATATATGCAATAACTTTTAAATGTTTGCACATTACTATTACAGTACATGATTATGGGGAAACATTGACTTATAAATCTTTTGCAAAGTTGTTCTATCTATAGTACAACACATATTTTCTGAAATTGTTCTGGGAACCCAGTGAATTTGCATGCAGTTTAAACTATACAAGATGACCCCACAAAGTATTGGGTGAAGTTTTACAATCATCTGAATTGCAGGTGAGGCAAATAACGTTGGTCAAGGGTCCCACATTTTCACCAGCTATTGTTGAGTGTTCGTTATGTCACAGTTATAATATAATATGATATATTTTAGTCCTTTCTAACCTTTTTAACCCAAACTATGCTTTAGCTGCTTAAGCTAAACTGTGAAAATGTGGAAAGGTCCAGAACATCTGACAGATATTTAAGGATATTTAAAAAACAGGATCTTGCACAGTACAAACATGAATGAACATTCACTGTGTCTTGTTTAACAGTACTAAAAACATTTTTTTCTTGTTAGTATCTATGGATAGTGGATCTCTGTTGATCTCTGTTGATGTCCGATGATTCCTCCCCTTCTGAGGACTCCTGTTTAATGGAGGTTGGGATCAGGACACATGGGGGCAACAGGACAGGTGCTGACCGGGGGGATGCAATGTTCCGTGGTCCACAGTATCATACGCCAGAGAGTCCGCTAGCAGGAGGACCGAGGGCCAGGCGGTTCCTGAGAGGGGAAAGGTCTAATTCCTGCTCCTCACCTAGCACAGCCACCAACACATATAGGTGAGCACAACAATTATGCTAGAATGAAAAAGAAAATGCTATGACTCTGCCTTGGTAACCTGTAGGTAGAAATTTAACACTCTCCATCTTTTGGCCAGGTCTCCAGTGCTTCAGCGCCAGGCTATGTTTGCCAGTAGCTGTTCCCAGCTTGAAGCAATAGGAAATTCAGAGATTCAAGTGAACCTCACCGACCCCTCAGA
Organism: Cyprinodon tularosa; assembly: GCF_016077235.1. Lineage (NCBI taxonomy): Eukaryota > Metazoa > Chordata > Actinopteri > Cyprinodontiformes > Cyprinodontidae > Cyprinodon > Cyprinodon tularosa. The sequence continues at coordinate 59,899 of NW_024038998.1, read as the reverse complement.
CCAAGATAATGTCCCAGCCACCTCTGTTTTGCCTCCTTCAACATCCTCGGCAAAGGATGAAAACAGACTACACCCTCCCCATGGACTCCTTTACCTTCGACGAAAGGCTGAGAGGAGTGAAAAAAATGGCGGGACTGTTAGAAGACAGAGAGAAGGCTTTTTACGTCTTGTCAGGTCGCACAGTGAGCCAGGCCTCGGCTCTTCGACAGACACTGGTGAGACCACAACCACAAGATGTACGTTTCTATTAGTTTTACAGTGCTTGAATAATATCACCTTTTGTGACTTTGGATCTGGGGGGAGAAAAGTATCTACAGACACGGGTAAGAGCCTTAAATCCTAAAAATCTTGGAGATTTTCCAGGCTTTTTGCCAAGTGTACGGTCACTCACTGACTTTGTCTGAAATCATTTTTAAAAAAAGAATAGAAGAGATAACGCAGTGTTACCTTAGAAAATAAAACACTGGACCAATTTACAATAACTTCAGGAGTTACCCAATGATCTATCATAGTCCCTAATTTATTTTCTACTTGCAGTCTTATACAGCAACATCCGTCTTAAATTAATGACTTACAGGAAGCCTTTCAGTCACTAGGAGTCTCAGCTAAAACCAGTTCTTAACTCTAAGTCGCCTAAATTCATGACCTGTCTTAGTACAGGTGACCTTTGTATTGTAACACCAGATGGTAACATTGTAACAGGAAAAATCCACTTCAGACCACATTCTTAAACTATTGATACCTCAGTTAACAGTTTAACAGTAAAATGCAGTTCTAAACAAATTGGTTTTTTAACTTTGACTTAACAGAATTCAGGCTTTTATCACATTTACAGTCTTCTCGGAGTGTGTTATAGATAAGTTGAGCATATGAACTAAATGCTGCTTCTCCATGTTTGGTTCTAGTTGGTTTTCAGAGTAGACTTGAACTAAAAGACATGAAGGGTCTGGCAGGTTGATGCACTGAAAACAAATTATGTTATGTATTGAGGTGCTGATCCATTCAGTGATTTATAGACTAACAGGAGGATTTTAAAGTCTATTCTCTGAGATACAGGGAGTCAGTGGAAGGACTTCAGAAACAGTCTGATGTGTTCTACATTCTTAGTTCTAGTGAGAACATGGGCAGCAGATTTTTGGATCAGCTGCAGCTGTCTGATGGACTTTTTAGGCAAACCTATGAAGACACTGTTGTAGTGATCAATTCTAATAAAGATTAATGCAAGAATTAGTTTATCTAGATCCTGCTTGGACATTAGTCCTTTATTCCTGGAAATGTTCTTCAGATGATAAAAGGCTGACTCAATAATTGCCTTTATGTGCCTGAGAAGGTTCAGGTCTGAGTCCATCATGACAAGATTTCGGCCTTAATCAGTGGTTTCTAGCTGTAGTAACTGAAGCTGTGTGCTAACTCTGGATCTCTCCTCCTTTGGTAGCACAAACATAAAATTCCAAAATAAAATACCAAAAACTGTTTTTTTCTTGTTTTTTGCTGCTCTTGCACTACAGATTATTTTTGCACCTTGTTGTCGGAGTTGTAACTAAAACATATAAACCAAAATAAACTTACTGTAAATAAACGGCATACTAGTTAATTCAAAATATGGGGTCTAAAAGAAATTGGAGTTAGATATTTATTTCATAACATCATCTTATGTCAAACATAGAAGGTCATTTTAGAAATTTTAAGGAAGGTTTTATATTATAAAATAGTTTTATGATAAACAAATGCTGTCATTAAGATAAATTGGAATGACAGATTTATTTCATATAATCATCATTTTATTATCACATTAAGTCAAACCAATAAGGTCATAAAGGGTCCGTTAAATGAAGGTTTGATGTCATAAAGTCAAAGCAGCATGGACAACCTAGTTCAGAAAGGCCAATCTGAGTTGAAATATCAAAAAGCTAATGTGTTAATAGCTGGATCCACAATTAATAAATAGTTCACTAAGGGAAATTGGAATGAAAGCAATGTTAGATTCAAAATACGGGGTCCTTAAAAGAAATTAAAATGAAAGATTTATTTTAAAAAAGTTATTACTGGCGAAACAGTTGAGGCCATCAAAGGAATTGGAATGGAAGATTTATGTCAAAAAGTTATTTTCGGATAAAGAGAATGTCATTAAAGGAAATTCGAATGAACGTTTGATGTAAACATGTTTGATCTTAACCATGCTCACTGTAGTAGATGGTGCAGTTCGGATGCTGCTCTCCTCTCTAAAGCCCCATTTAAACTACCCTCTGAAAACCGATCCATGCCGAGCTCGATTCCTTACGATCATTTACACACCACGCTAGCATGGTCCCTCGCCTCCTGGTCACAATCTACAGCACTACTGCTCTCTAGAGGTAAACAAGCAAACCAACATGGTGGCGCCCATAATCTTCAGGCGAAGAAGGCAGCCTTTGGTGAATTTACTTGACAGAGTGGGCTTTTGGGAATTGGATATGACAAACCGTTTGTCATAACGACTCATTACTATGCAGTTGTTTATTTCTTCTGTAAAGGCAGCGCGCTGTCATGAGGTGGGATATCCAGAATGTATGAGGACATGCAATGCTATCTGTTTTAATTTTCTTTTGAATAAATACTGGACTTTTCAGAATGTTTTTAACCCTTGGTTACAGTGAAAAATAAAAAAAAGCATTCTTTAAAAGTGTAGCTCTCTGATTCTGTTGAAAGACAGATAGCAGGCAAGCAGTCAACTTCACAGCCTTAAAGGTAAGAAAAATCTCTTCTGAGACGAATGCTATAAAGATTTAATTAGGTAACCACAAGGTAGAGGAAATTAAACTAATTAAAAACATTTATTATAAATAGCAACTAACTTGGTTTTCATGATATTTGTATTTGTCTAATAAATTTTTGACTGCTTTTTGTGTAGTGGTGCAGTTATAATTTGAAGATAATGTGTTGACTTTATCATGTAAAAGGTAATCAATAACTAAACTGTTCTTCTTTAAGCAGGATAGTCAAAAAAGAAAGAGAAAACACTGACATACCAGCCAAGCAATGTCTCAAGCTCCAGTAAGTCATTCTGAGTTGAAGCTTTTCTTATGAAGAACCATAATTTTGGTCCACATTAGGCATCATAAGGGGTTTACACTATATTCAGTGGTGCCAAATAATTGATGGATTTTTCGTTTTTTTTCTCTTACAGATGGATATCAGCAATGTGGATGAACAATTTTGTGAAGGTCAGCAGCATGTGGAAAACAGAGACCTGGATCAGCTGAATATCTCTGAGAAATCAGTACATCGCTGTGACCACTGTGGAAAGGGTTTTAAGAGATCTTACTGTCTGAAAAGACACCTCCTTATCCACACCGGCGAAAAGCCTTTCCTCTGCGATCTGTGTGGGAAGCAATTCAGGCACAGTGGACATTTGAATCGCCATTTGTCCATTCACACCGGTGAAAAGCCATTCCTCTGCCTTCACTGTGGGAAGCAATTCCGCCAGAAAGGAAGTTTGAATCAACATCTATACATCCACACCGGCGAAAAGCCTTTCCTCTGCAATCTGTGTGGGAAGCAATTCAGGCACAGTGGAAATTTGAATCGCCATTTGTCCATTCACACTGGCGAAAAGCCATTCCTCTGCCTTCACTGTGGGAAGCAATTCCGCCAGAAAGGAAGTTTGAATCAACATCTATACATCCACACTGGCAAAAAGCCTTTCCTTTGCCATCAGTGTGGAAAGCAATTCCGCCAGAGAGCAAGTTTGAATCGCCATTTATACATCCACACTGGCGAAAAGCCTTTTGTCTGCCATCAGTGCGGGAAAAGCTTTGGTCTGAGATCTTCTCTCAGAACCCATCTACATATCCACACCAGAGTCCCTACATGTGCAGGGGGTGTGGAAAAAGCTTCAGACCATTGAAATCTGTGCAACATCATCTGCAAATTGACACAAGAGAAGAACTTTCTGTTTGGTTCTCATGCTTCTCCTTATCTGAGACCAAAGCTTAACGTCTTTAATAAAATTCACTTGCATTCAAAGATTTTTATGTTCTTTTGCAGCTATAGTTCTGATAAAAACTTTAAAATGAATACATATTCCTCCATTTTTAGCTTCCTTTTAATGGCTTCCTGTTAAATCCAGAATTATAATGACCAGATAATGGAAGATCAAGATTCAACCGGAGCAAGAGACATTTAAACAGTTTATTGGAATGAAAATGGCGCTGCTTGGGTGTGCGTGCGTGGGTGTGTGTGTGTGTGTGTGTGTGTGTTTTGAGAACAGGGACCAATAACAAACACCTGCACTTGGAAGTTTTGGACATCAAATTGAAAATAAAATCAAACAATCAGAAACAGCTTATCAGCTACTGACAGCTAAAGAGCTACTAACAGAGACTATAGATAATGTTAATCATCTCACTGTTCTTAAGTCACTGCTCCAGTTCCTTGTTTGTAAAAAAAAAAAAAAAAAAGAAAAAGAAAAAAAAAAATAGACCTTTTCTGTTGGTTCAGAAAGTACTTGAAAAATTCCCTGCAGGAATGAATTCCAGAGATCAACAGAGAACTGTTGTCTCACTATAAGATGAGGCAGCATTTCGTGTTGATGCTCCTGCTGTGGAGCAAACTCCCTGAAAACCGGTGATGTGTATAACCTTTCGGAGCCTTTATGTAAGGACAGATAGATAGGCCCCGCGCTTTACTGAGGCTTTGAATTTAAGCTTAAGCATATTTATTGTTTGTAAACAGGGGAAATTTATTTTGTGCAGTTTGTGGATCAAGAATTTATGTAATACTCGTTGAAAATACAGATGGTGTAAAATTCCTTAATAATCATTGTGCTAAGTTAAAATAATCTTTCTTTTGTATTGTAAATGTTTTAAAGGCCAAGCATCTTAACTTCTTTATGTATTACAGCTGTTACAGTTATTACAGTTTATTTATTTAGTTGTTGAACCTTGTTAGTAAGCTTCAGTTTGGTCTGCATACATTTATACATATGAAGGCAGAAACATTATCTTTCTCATTAGTCTAATCATTTTGGTAATCCTAACTGAGATGAAAACAACTTACTTTATTCAGATTTAATGTCAGAGAGTGAAACAAATGTTGACCTTATGCAGTATATGCAAGTATCTGGAAGTATGGAAAGCAATAGTATAAAATATTTATCATTTCAAGTTTGCACTTAATATTAAATCTGGGATGGGTCACTATGTCATTTATAATTATTGTATTTGTGTATTTATTTAACGCATGTAAAAACAAATGCCTCTACTGGAATATTGGAAACACCATAGAGCTGAAGTTTCCTCAGCTTCCATATGTTCTCACATATAGCAATGCTGTTGAGTGCTCATATACTCTGCGTCACTTGCTGCATTCCCCTAGAGGTCAAACCAGCTCTGACCAGCTGAAGCGAACGAGATGTTTGCCACGAGCTTGACCAGATAAAGACCAGCAAAGACTGGTTCATGGAGGAGTGCGACAGTCGGATGTGGGGGAGTTTACTCCTCTCCTCACATGCTCGGCAGCAGAAGGTAAACCTTCCCGTTTCTGTCAGAGGATCAGCTTTCTGCAAAGCAAGACCCGTAGGGCTCTCTCCCCTCTGACCTCTGCAGTGTCTCCAAATTTAGACCCCAGAGACTCGGGAACAAACCGATGTTATTTCAGTACCAGAACTTTATGTCCCTTATCTGATTAACACATCTGAATGGAATTCATGAACGGCATCTCCATTCACAGCTTTCTGAGAAAACCACTAAATCCATGCTCATGGTAAGAGCCGCGGTCATTGTCCTGCTCTATGTATGATTTTACTGCTCAGCTCTAAATTCCTAAGATATCTCATTTCTTCTCTCTTTCACTCAAGAATTTGTTTACCACCAGCAGCGGTGACGGACCCAGCCTCTCTCTTCCCCCCTTGTTACATAAGAAGACATTAGTGTCAAAGTTTGATTATATAACTCAGTTCTCAGTATTTCTAATGTCACAGTGTGCTTTGTTTCTAAATTCTGTGTTGAACCCCTGTGTTTGTTTTATAATCAAAAGGATGTTCAAATCTTGCTGGATTTTAGTTGCAGGCATGATCTTTTTATGTTCTATGGTTAAACATGTTTTCCTTATTTTAATGTGTGTGAATGAGAAAAAACGTCTACCTCTTGGTTTTCTTCCAAACTGGCTTTAAAAACTATTGCCCACTCATTGCAGATGTTCAAGTGAAATATGATACTTCTAGTCCAGCTTAGGGTTCAAGTATGCAAGTTTTCACCCAGATTTATAAATATGACACTGAAAGATCCCACATTAGAGTATTTAAATATGTACTGTATGTTGATGGGCTTTAAAAGCACATCCATTGCATTACTGTTTTTACTTCTTTTAATACTACTTATTCATGTTTACAACCCATCTGTAAATCATACTCTACACTGCTCCTGGGAGCAGCTTGGCTCTTTACTGAAAAATGTCTGAACGCCATTAGCAAGCACAATATTATAACTCTAAAGGACAACTAAACTGTGATTCACATGTAACGGATAACTTGAAATCCAGCAAATCTGCACACGTCTTTATATTTATGTGCAAACTTTTGAATTTTCTTGAAATTCTTTTCAATTTACACCAAACAGTCTCCTTAAGTTTACATCTGTCTTTCATTAAAATTGATCTAAAAAATTTCATAGAAAAGTTTTCACCTTTTTCTCATTTGCAGCTTTAAGCTAGTGATTCTCAACTTAAGTTATTTTAGGGATTAGTTATAATATGGACGGGCAACCTGTTCAGGGTGTACCACGCCTCTCGCCCATAGACAGCTGCAGTTAGGCACCAGCACCCCTCACGACCCCGCTTGGGATAAGCATGACGGATAATGGATGGATGGATGATCATAATATCTACCTTTAATGGGTGTTTATGGAATTGAAAGCAACAAGATAAAAACTATATAATTACTTTTAATTGGCTGTTTTGGAATCTTTCTAACTAGTATTTTGTTTTCTAATATTCCCTACGCACATACTGACTCACTATAAGGGGATCAAGAGGCAGATGCAGCTTTTTACATCAATTATTGTGAACAAACTAAAGAAGAACATAAAAATATGCCATGCATATATCTCCCAACTGCGGTTTTTGCAGCATTACTTAGGAGGAAATTGGATTTCCTTTGACTGAGTTTGCACAGAGCCATACAGCTCAAACTAAATTTCCAACTTGGGACATAAGAAATTATTTCCTGTGATGAACTAAATAGTTGACAGGCTAATTCAGACAGAAAATGCATACACAGAAGCATACACAACAACAAATGGCCCGTTTTATGGATTGTTTGTCTCATTGTTATAAGAAGAGCACGTCTGAGTAAGCTGCTAAATCCTGGAGTCTGATCTTGTTTTCCAGAATTTATTAAAAAAGGCAAGATGGAAACTGATAAGTGAGGTTAACATGAATCCAACAGTAAAATAAACAAGCTGTAGGGATTTAAGGTAAGAATCGACTGTGTCTCCGGTATTCCCTGTGTGTCTGGACTACAGAGCAGAGTTACAAAACAGATGCCTTCCCTTTCAAGGAAAAGACACAGACCTGAGAAAATCTCCTACAATATTACAGGACATTTTTTATGGTCTGATGAAACCAGACTTTAACTTTTGGGGCAGAAATTTCATTAGGATCTGTAAAATAACACATCTTTGAAGAATGGGGAAAAAACACTATATCTCATAGTGAAATGTGGAGTGACAGCATCCTGCTGTTTGGTTGTTTTGTTCCGATAGAAGCAGTTTTTGAAAACTTTTTTCTTTGAAGACAGTGTATGGTTCAAAGCAGAACTACAATAACAGATTGGTGCTTGTTGTGAAGAGAACAAACTCCTTTTTGAACTCCTGCTGCTAAATTTCTTATGTGATGTTATCCTCAATTAAATTGCATATCTGATATAAACTGATAAGACAGAAAAAAATCCACTCAATATAAAGGCCTAAATACATATATGGTTTTGTTTTTTGTGTTTTTTGTTGTGTTTTTTGGTCAAGGTGAGGAAATTCCTTAGAAGCTTCAAAACGCCAGTTAGTTTTGATTCAAAGCTTTCATGTATTTTTTTAGGTGAAAGATACAAATTTCAAAAACACTTAGTAATTCAATTCAATTCAGTTTATTTATATAGCGCCAAATTCACAACACATGTCATCTCAAGGCACTTTACAGTTCAACCAGATCATACAGTCAAATTGATACAAAGTTTTCTATCTAAGGAAAACCAGTTGATTGCATTGACTCATTGACTCAAATACAATCCCTCACATTAAGCATGCTTGTAGCGACAGTGGAGAGGAAAAACTCCCTTTTAACAGGAAGATACCTTCAGCAGAACCAGGCTCAGTGTGAGCGGTCATCTGCTGAGACCTACTGGGGTTCAAGGAGACAGAAGCAGAGAAACATAAAGCAGCTGTAAAAGGCGGCCCCGTCCATGAAACACACAGCCAGGCAGACGAGCTCCGAGCCAGCTCCCTTGCCAGAGGACGAAGAGAGCAGATCCACTCAGTCACGGTCAGAGAAACAGCACAACACTGGAAAACAGGCCGATCTCCAGCATCTATAAACAAGGGTGTGGATGGAAGCAGCACAGCTGATGTTTCTTTCCAGGTTCACTTCCTGTTTGGATTAACTGAGTGTTGCAGCTGTTGCAGTAGGTGGATGGAGTACTGAGTACTGGTACACTCAGTATTGTATATATATCTAAAGACATGCTTTGTTATAATGCTCTTTTAACCATTTACTGTAACCGGATACATACAGTGATAAACTGTGGGGGATCACTTTCAAACTGCTGTCAATGTTATAGTCTATTAATTTAGGCATATCTACTTTGATCGTATAACTCTTTTTAAAATCTAATCTTCTGAAATTTAAAGATGTTTGTTGTAAAGTAAATTCATGTGTCATGCAAAATAAAAATCAAAAAAACCTCTCAAGAATGTGTTGATAACAAGAAAACATAACACGACCGAAGAGTTTAACAGTAAATTTATTGTACCAAAGGCTGAAGGAGGAAGAGAATCAGAGATCTTTGTTTGTTCTTGGAGCTTAGTTTTTTTAGTAAGCTGATGAAAATATGTAATTTATTATTTCTGTTTAAAAAGAAACTGTCATAACATATTCTACAATACCTTTTGACTGAATGAGCATGTAGTTTGGACATACGTCAAATAAGTTTTTTCCGCTTTTATATTTTTCCTTATATGAAAGATAACTTTTTTTTTTAATTTTTTAATTTTTATTTATTTTATTATTTTTTTACAGTGTCCTGTCTGGCAATGTGGCAATAAGAATAATTGTCTTGATGCCAAAAAGAGCCCAACAGATTTTACTTTCACAAGTGGAGCAGTATGGCAATTGTTTCATGCATATAAATTGCTTTATTGTAATTATGCAGGGAGTTTTACAGTTTATATGGACACTGCAATGTAAATAGAGCAGAAAAACAGAAGAAGAAAAGGAAAAAAGAAAAAAAGAGAAAAGATGAAAGAAAGAAGAGATAGAAAGGAGATAATGACAAAACATTTTCAGTCTGCTTCATCACCTGTAACGAGATTTAAAAAAAAAAGAACAGCACAACCGAAAGACATGGTACAAGACATACAATAAAGCAACATCTTGAACTAACGCTAAAGTAATATTATTAAGTCTGACATGTACTCTGTGTTACCTGAAGATATGAATGTGGGGTTTCTGTTTGGAAGTGAATATCTAAGTACCTGGAGCCATGAAAGATAACTTTTAAACAGCTGCTAGTTTAGGATTTGGCATGTAGGCATTCTGCTTTTTTGTTTGGTCGTATATATTAAATGTTTTCAACATTTACCTACAACAGTTGTGTTTTTTGTGACTGAAAGAAAATTATATCTTTATATCCAGCACCAGACATTAAGTCCACCCATGCATCCAAAACAACAATACAACGTTTTGACAGGAAAAAAATGTTTTAGATTGTCCTAGCCATTGTTCAGAACATTTCGGCGGTCATCTGCAGACAAGAGATGTCCTCACAATTTGTGGCATTTGAAGAATCTTAGGTGCAAATATCTCTAAATTCCTAATGATCAGTCTCCTGCGCTGAAGATCAAGCAAATACAGAGAGTACCTTTGGCAAAGAAAGGAGTTTTTATTTTTATTTTTTTAAAGAAACAAATTCTATAGGATTTATAATTGAAACTGGTCAAGAAGCCCGGGTGAAGAAAAGGCAGTGTAATGGTGCAACAGAAAGAGAGGACAAAAAAAATGTGGTTTTAAAAAAGAATCTATGTAAATCTAAATAAAAACCAGTGAGTTTAAATACAGATGGTAAACTCTACAAGACGACTGAACCACAGAAGCTGATCACTTCTACAGCCTCTCCCTCTCCTCTTGATGTCATCCTGGATAACACTCTGTCATTCAACTACAGTATCACATTAATAACATCAGCCGCTCTGCCTGTTTTCACCTCTGAAACAGTCGTTGTCTTCGTCCCTCTCATTCCCTACCGTCTGCTACCGTTGTCGTCCATAGCCTGGTCATGCAATGATTGCTGCAACTTTCTTCTTTTTAGTCTTCCTTAGAAATCCCTCCATAAGCTTCAGTTGGTCTAGCAATCAGCAGCTCAATTAGTTATAAACCCCCTCATTCCATCATATCACCCCAGTCCTGAAATACCTTCACGGGTTTCCTATCAGCTTCAGAATCGAGTTCACAATCCTCCCGTTTGCTTTCAAGGTTATCCATATGCTCCCCCATACCTCTCAGTTCCCCTTCAGATTACTACCCCTTCATTAGATCTTCATCTTTCATCCGCCTTGTTGAGCCTCCAGCCCCCCTCCTCACCATGGGGAGCAGGTCTTTTTTCCTGCTCTGCTCCCAAACTCTGGAATTCACTCCCATCTGATATTTGTTATGTTGAAACTTTACCTCTGTAGAAATCAAGGCTAAAATCTCATCTGTTCCAGACTGCAAACCTCCACTGCCTGCCTCCACTGCTTTTAATATAGTGTATATTGTATGATAGTTTGTATAGCTAACTGTTTTACAGTGTCATTGGGTGTCCTGGAAGCCACTATATGAAATGTATTATTATTTACATACAAATTTGTTTGCTTAAAATGGTGATTTTTTACCTTAAATCTTTCAAATCATCAACATTTTTCAAATGAATTAAATCCTGCTGTATTTACGTGCTATAGAGTACATTCACTCTCTGAGTAGTGAGAAAAGATTTTTCCAGTCGGAGTAACTGCTGTTACTGGTTACAGTCTCCAGACTGTATCAGGGTCTTAAAACTGGGTCAGCAATGACACGACCCTCGATGACAAATGTCTAGAGCTCTGTCAGGAATTTACACACAGTACGGTTTCCAGGAAGCAAAAATAGCCCTAAACGTAGGTACATTGGTAAACTGAGGAGCAGATCAAAAAAAGCTGAACCTAACTGTAAAATCAGGGCAACACATGGTCGCAGCACGTGCTCCTATCAGTACTGCTACCCGCTTGACTTCCTGGAGGTATGCAGTGTGCTTCCACACTTTGAATTGAGTGGCATATTTATAGCCACTTGTCTTTTGTGGAGATCTTTAGAAAATGCATTTCTTTAGAGTTTTCAGGTCAGATCATCAAATTAAATGTAGTATGAAAAATAAAAACAATGATTCCTTTGGATTTAATGTCTTGTGATTAAATTTCACTTATCACACTCATGCCTGATTAATCCAAGAGATTGATGTAATTGATAATTTTGACATTTTCCATGCAAAAGGGAAAAAGCAACATTTAAGGCTATTCTTTTTCAGCCATCTTGAGGTTTCAGGAATTTATTTACAGCCAATAAACATCAACTGGATAATGTATGGGAAATTTGTGTATCTCTCAATCTAAAGCATTGTAGGCCAAAAAAAAAAAAAAAAAGAGAATGGGTAAAAAAAAGGATATACTGAAGAGCTAAAAGGCCAAAACCACTGTTGACGAAAAACAACACAAAGGCCTATTTCACTTTTACCAAACCATCCTGATTATTTTTGAAAATTTCTGACCGGACTAAAGTGAAACTGTGGAAAGTTTTCATCCAGTTATTTCTAGATGAAAAGTAACGTCATAAAAGCACAACTTAGAATCACCCTTGAGGTTATACCAAGAGGTGGAAGTGTGTCAGGTTACCTTTTCTGCTGCTCAGTAACCTTCCATTTTGTACTCTTTCAGTTAATGCTGGGGGGAATGTCTGGCCATCAGTTTGTGACCCTGAGCTTAACCCTTTATATGGCAAGTTACCATTTTTGATCACTTGCCTTACTAATGGAGTCCCCCTGTCCTGCAGTGAGGTCTAGAAGCACTAGATCTATATCCAGCCATTCAGCAAAGATCCGCCTACATGGCTGTACATCTTATTTTGGCATTTGACCATTTAGATTACCTACTGGAAATTAAGTTTAAAAATAAAAGTTAACAATTCAAGAAAAAAAGGTAACAAGCTAACTGAAAAGTTAAAAAGTAAAGTAAAGAACTTAATAAGCCTAGTTATCAATTGTATTTAGGTATAAAGTACCAAATGTCAGTGCCAGTATAAGCATTAATGCCTCTAAGGTTATGTTGGACCAAAAAAAAATGTGTTCCTTTCATCCTGAGTGTTTTTTTAAATGAATTTCTTATAGAATAACTTTTGTTATTTTTCTTAACATATAGGGGCAAGTTGGCGTTTCCTGTTATTAAATTGATATTAATTTTTGCCATCAAAATATCCATATTTTTATAATGTAACAAAGGTAATAAGGTCTAGTCCTGGATTCCAATAACACTATTGGCTGAAATTTTTGATTTTCAAAGTATTTCGCTGAGTGTCCTATAAAGGGTTAAGAAAACATGAAATAAGCAACAGGGCAATGCTCTGAAGCACACTGATAACTTCAACTCTGGCTCAAAAGAAGAGAAAGTTTTGTATCCTAAACTATATCAGGCCTTTCATGCTTTAAAAATCTGTCAAACTCCAAAGCAATAAAGCAAAAAAAAAAAAAAAAAAAAAAAAAACTACCAAAGTTCATCCAAAGGAATGTAAAGGACTCTTTGTTAACCAAAAGGCGATATGGTAGTTTTGTCAGTAGACAGCTAACCCCTAGTCCTAGACATGCAAATCTGGATGTGCTCTGGCTCTCTTCCAGTCATGGACCTTGCACCCCCTCCATGTGCCTGGATACTTTACAGTAACTGCATAGGATCTGTAGTAAGCACTACTATAGAAGCTGTCCTCCTCAAACCTCAATAACTAATAAGAAAATCAAAGTTCACCAGTCCTAAAAAGTTTAAACAACGTTTATGAAACCCATGAACCATTTGTAGAAATACATTCTTCAGATAATAGCTGAGCGACGCTCGTGACAAGCCACACATGCTGTTTTTATCAAATATCCGAGGGAGCTTGAACGCACCGCATAGTGCGTCAACGGTGTTAAATTGAGCAGCAGAGTCAGTGAAGTTTCAGAGGGTCCAGTTTACTCCGCATGGTCTAATCAGACCAGCTGCTGTTCTCTGTGGAATTTTATTTTCAAATAAAATTTCCTCCTGATGACTCTGACTGAAGAACGACCGATGACTTATGCCAAAATGAAGGGGCTTGTCTCATTTATATCAGGTAGGACAGTTTTTATTTAAAAGCTAATTAAAAGAAAAATGTGCTTAAATTTGACCGGTTGCGTGGGAAAAGAAAATGCAAAATATTATTGTATAACTTAAGTACAATGCTTGTTACTTCTTATATTACTAACACAATAGTTTAGTACAAAATTGTGTTCTTATATTATTTTGCATTTCCAAAAAACTATTAAATTTGGATTTATGCTTATGTGACCTCAGTGACAGCAACAGATTTCATCCAGCTCGTTTGATCTGACGTCATTTACTTTCTCCTCCCTCTGTCCTACAGATGTGCTGAAAGAGAAAAAAGTGGGCTTCAGCGATTTCTTACACAAAATTGTTTCCACACAGAAACCCTGCAAAAAGCAAGTTAAAAAAATACATATATATATATATATATATATATATATATATATATATATATATATATATATATATATATATATATATATATATATATATATATATATATAATTTTGTTGTTGTTTTGTTTTTGTCCTGCTATTTAAATCAGAATGTAAGCCAATGTCTGCTTGACTTCCTTATTAAAGCTTGGATACCCAGAAACTACTGAAGAGACAAAACAAATGTAGGAGACGCAAGGAGGAAAAGGCTGATTCAGTGAGTTCAGATCATTTTAGAAGACACTGCTGTGGTGTAGACAGGGAATGAAACCCAACCCCGCCTTCTAACCCCCACCCTCTTCTGTGTCTTATTTTGTTTCAGAGGCCAGTGAACACAGAAACGTCAAAGTGAGTCAAGCCCCTCTGAAAGTAGTATTCTTAATAAAAGAACTGTTGTAGAGAAACCCTTTCTTTTAGTCAATTTAGAGGTGCAGTGAAGGTCCCCTAACTGTCTCCTAACCTTGTGAGCCCACATCACAGGTTATGGGATTAGTATTATAATGTTTTTTTTTAGAATAACAAAAACTGTTATTTTATCTTTTGGCTTAATTTAGTTTTATTATAATATTATCTGTATACACCTCTTTAAATAATTAATTTATTTCTTGTTTCTTTCAACTATCTTCTGCCAATGTCTTAATCAGGGTGAACCCATCAGACTTTGACTACCTCAAAGTTATTGGCACAGGAAGCTTTGGAAAGGTATTTTTATCCATTTACCTATTTTTTTTATTATAAAAGTTTGGCAATAATAACTGAAATGACGTATATAACAGGTGTTGCTGGCAAGACACAGGAAACAAGGAGGTTACTACGCAGTTAAAGTTCTGGACAAGCAGATGATCATCCAGAGGGAAGAGGTTTGTCTTTTTGTTTTATGGTGTATATTTTTCCATCTTGATGTCTGCTTGTTTATCTAATTGGTTATCTGTCTGCAGCAAAGGCATGTGATGGTTGAAAGAAATGTACTCCTGAAGGGACTAAAACATCCGTTCCTAGTTGGGCTCCATTTCTCCTTCCAGACACCAAAGACTCTTTACTTTGTCCTGGACTTTGTAAATGGAGGGGAGGTATGTGGATTCAAGTAATCCAATGTACAAACTGTCTGAAAATGTGCAGGGAGCCTTCATGTCTGTTTGTTAAACCCTTTCTTTCAGCTGTTCTACCACCTGCAGAGAGAGGGTTCATTTTCAGAGCCCCGAGCTGCTTTCTATGCGGCAGAGATAGCAGCTGCACTCGGCTACCTTCACTCTTTGAGCATCGTTTACAGGTGAGAAAACGGTTAAAAACAGATATGAAATAAATATTAGAATTTTATGAATTATAAAAATAAGTAAAATGACAGTTGGGTAGTAACTAGTTACATTAACTTTACAAATTTTTTGACAATAATATATATTTAGGAGTAGTTTTAATGCATCATAGTTTTTACTATGAATAATATCTTTTTGAGTGTTTGGTCTCCATCCATTGTGAGTAACTTGTCGTCTGTTTTAAATAAAAGCACTCCATACAATGATATACAGTTATGGTTTGTGTTAAATCAGTGTTCCTTTTTCGCTGCAAAAAGTTAACTCAATATCTGATCGACCTGAATATTAAAGGATAAATATTACTGGAGGTATTTGAAACTGTAATAACATGTATACATTACCTACTGGGAGGACTAGCTTTCTTCATTTTAAAGTAGAAAATAAAGTGTTTCTTTTGCCTAGATTTATTATCAATCATGGTATTTATTTGTTTTATAATCATATTATTATAGTATTATTTGATGCTAAATGCAAAGTTATAGGGAATTGGGATCTTTCAAATTCCAGAATCTGGACCTAACTTTACAAATTTTGCACGCAATAGTGAATCAGACGTAATCAGTTACTCAGTACTTGAGCAGCATTTTTACAAATAGTTTTTTACTTTTACCTGTGACTTTTTTTTAATTTTATCTATTTATTTTTTTTAGTTAGTTCAAATTTTGGGTATTCTACCCACCTGTGACCAAATCAACCAAATGGTAGCTAATGTACCAGATATACTTGGTAGGAATATAGATCCACATAAATCCCTGAAAACAGTTTTTTATTTTATTTTAAACCAATTAATTTGCCAAATAAGTTACCTAAATGGTTATTGTGTCCTTTATATAAACTATAGTTTAGTCTGAAGAACTTGTTCAGGGAAATGGATGCCTTCTATCGAGGACTTTGTATTTTAGTAAAAGTGAAATATTGCTGGAATGTTTTGATTAGAACAGAACAGAACATGAAAAAATAAAAACAGCTTAAGTATTTTTCCAAAATTATATATCAATATAATTTTTGAATGAAAAAAACATAAATTACTGAATAATTGAGCCTAATGATAATAACTTATTGCCTGATAAATGTTGGGTTACTTAATAATTTTTAGGACAATTACCTTCAGAGTTTTAAATTCTTCTCCTAGTTGTAGACTGGACGCACATCTCATCTGTATGTATTTCTGTACAGAGACCTCAAACCCGAAAACATCCTACTGGACAGCGAGGGTCACGTGATGCTGACAGACTTTGGTCTTTGTAAAGAAGGAGTTGCTGTTGGTGGGATGACTCACACCTTCTGTGGGACCCCAGAGTATCTGGCTCCAGAGGTTCTGCTGGGCCAGCCATACAGCCCAGCAGTGGACTGGTGGGGACTTGGAGCTGTGCTGTTTGAGATGCTGTCTGGACTGGTCAGTCTCATTGGGTTAAAGTGCCTCAGGGTGGGCGTGGGGTTCACTTCCCTCCTCTGCCTTTTGATCTTACCCTATCATCCTGTTTTCTCTTCCCAGCCTCCATTTTACAGCCGCAGCAGACTGGAGATGTTGGAAAATATCCTCTACGCTCCACTGCGGCTGCCCAGCGGCCTGTCTAAAGGTGCCCATTCCCTATTAAAGGGGTTGTTAGAAAGAAACATTTCCAAGCGGTTAGGCCAGAGGCTCGACGTTGTAAGTGTGCGAACAGAACATAGAGAAATAACAGTGTGTAAAAAGGCGCAGCTCAACAGGAGCTCATGTCGTGTTTTCAGGAGGAGCTGAAGGGGCATTACTTCTTTGCTTCCATCAACTGGGACGACCTGGTAGCCAGAAAACTGAGGCCTCCGTTCATCCCTAGAGTGGTATGAAGAATTCAGAGAATGAACAGAACTTCTATCTGTAAGGTGCAGGTTTGATTCTTTTTCTCTTTTCTAGTCGGGTCCTTGTGACGTGTGCTACATCGCTCCTGAGTTTACGCAGCAGCCTGTCCCTGTTCCCGTGAACGAGAGGGTAGAAGCAGCTGCAGCCGGCGCAACATTTCCTGGATTCTCCTTCATGAACCCGGCAGAGTACATGGCAGCAGAGGCAGTTTCATAATGCCATCACATCCTCTGGGAGCATGATGGTTTAAATATTAACTAAGTTATATTTTATTTATTGGATTGTCCTTTTTTGTACCTGTACAGAATACATATGCCCTAAAATGGCATGTTTTATTAATTGCAATTAAATAAATTGTGACATTTGTAAATTTTCACTGATTTCTCAGTTTGAGTTGCTTATTGGTTAAAGTCAGGTTAATATTTCAAATATCTTTTATGTAACTTGAACCAGAGAGGGTTCGTATACAGGGATGACAAGAACGCAGGTCTAAACAGGTTTATTTTTAAAATATGTTTATAGTTTTGATTGCACAGATCCCATTTTACAAATACATTCACTTAATACAGCATATCTTACTGGCTTTCTTAACACTGAATACTTTGAGACGGAAGCAGAATACATGATAAGCAAAATAGAGACAGCTCCAGGATTTATGGAAAAACAATTCAATGCTATTCTTAGAACAAATACAAACAGGATCTACTTTGGGTTGTGACAAAAGAGTTCAGCTGTTTCAGAAATTGAAACAGATTTATCACACAAGGGGATACTCTTTCTGATGACTATGACTTGCAGTTAGATAAAATACAAAAATAAAAGACCAATAAAAATCATTTTCAGCACAGAAATGCCATAGTTTATACCAGGGGTCTTCAACTATTGTCCAGCATGATGAAGATGTTTTCCTGCCTCCACACAACTAACTTTGATAAAAGGACGGACCTGCATGGTCTACACAGTCATGGGGAAGACAACTGACCTCCACAGGTGTAACCCGATAAGGATTGTTAAAGAGGTGAGCTGCTTCCATACTGCTGCGTCCAAGTGTATCAATACAATATTTAGTGCAAGATAGATTATGTGCACTTGAATGGTGGTTGTGCAGAAAAGCTCATTTAAGAATTTGGGGAATATTTAAAGACTGAGCTGCAACTGGAATCAGCCTCTAAAGGACCACCACAGATAGACGGTATGAAGGACAAGAGCTACAACTCTTTATCATATCCTGTTGTAAAGTCACTCCTAAATCAGAGTTAGTGTCAGCGGCTTCCTTTGGCTTTTCTAGGCAAGGACTAAACTGGTACTTTACTGGTATTGGGTTATGGCAAACTTTTTTTCAGGGTTGAGGTCCTTTTAATTACAGGTGCAATAAAAAATATGTGTTAAAGTGCAACACGGTTGCCGGCTGTTTCCTTTTTGTTTCTTATAACTGTGATGCGTATTACTTACAGGTAAAGAGGAAATTACCAGGGAATCATGCAGCCATTTATCAGAAAATGTATGCACAATTCATGCTTCTCTCTGCTGTGGAGATGCTGATTTTCTTTTCTGATAAACGTCTGCTCTCACTACCTAGAGAACCAAAAGCTGGTTTGATGACCATGTTGTTCCTCTCTGGTCAGTGAACTACCTTGATGTGAGCCCTGTAGATCACCTGTGGGTTGTTATTGAAAATAAGCAATTTGGGGATTTGTTTACCTGTAGCTACAATAATCTAAATTGCAAGAAATAATGGTTTGCCATTTTTGAATCTGTGTATCATTTTTTTTTTATGAGAGGCAGAAAATATTGCACTCTTATGCAATATTGTAAATTGTTGAAATGTATATTTAGATACTTGAGAAAAAGATACAATGACTGAATTATAAGAACACAATACAGAGCTGCCTTTCTCCCCACATATTGCTGCAGACCTTTAGTGAGTTGCTTAGGGAAAAAAAAAAGTATTTTTGTCTCTAACAAGAAAAACGGGTTGATTACAAACACTTATGGTTGCGTAAATGTCTGGAATGTCGTCGTGTGGAAACAGAAAGTTTATAAAAGTAGTAATTTGTAAAAAAAAAAAAAAAAAAAAAAAAAAAAATCCTTAGGTTTTCTATTTCAGTTAAATCAACTGGTGTCCCAAAGTCAACAGGATAAATACAAATGATAGATTAACTTTTTTGATTGTAAACTAATTAGCTGCTTTTCTGGCCTGTCAGTAGTAGCTGAAGGTGGCATAGCTCTGCTCGCTTTGGCATGTAAAGTAAGCTATCAGTTGACCGTTACAAATCATCAGAAACAAGCCGCTTCCTGTGGAGAAAGTAAGACAGAAAATGAATAAAGAACACTGAGGCGGGAGGTTTTTATCATTTGATTAATTTGTTGCTCTCACCTAAAGCCAGCCACCACTGCCATACTGTAGGAAACTCTAACATCACTGCAAAGTAGAAGCAAAACATGCCATCACACTACAGGTTTTGGGATTCAGGTGTGCAAACAGGTAGATGTAGTTTAGGGTTCTTGCTCACCCAGGCTGGTGATTATTACATGGAGAAATGTGACGGTGAGGGCATAGTCCCAAACCCTCCTCCTCACCACCGCAGCAAACAGAATACCACTACAGAAGTATGTGAGCTCCAAGGAGAGAAGGTTGACTGGAGGAGAGAAGAAAAGTGATGAAATCCATCATGTATACAAATCGGACCCTCAGGGCCGTAGATGATCATACTGGCCTCATGTCATGTGCCCACCCAGGTATTTGGAGTTGGACTCAGCAGGTTCAGTTTTGAAATCAAAAGGAATCAGCCCGTCAAATTGATCCAATCTATGAGGAAACATTAAGAGTGAAAGTCTTCTGTTTTTATCATCTACAGTAAACTCAAAATAGATCTCAGTATGTAGAGTATTTTACAATAAACACTCTACTTTATAAATGGCTTTTGATAACTCTTAAATATATATATTTATAAATAATGGAAAGACTCACACGATTAACACAAAAGAATAAAAACTTGCAAAAGACTGGGAAATATGGACAATGTATGAGTGATTCCAGAAGGATCTTATTTGCTTGTTTTCAATTTCACATTATTTTTATTTATTATACCCTGTTATTTGTTTACTATTTTTGAGATTATTGTTTTTAATCCATACTGACTTTTGTTAAATTGCAATATGTAATAAGGGTAGACCAATAACAAAAATAGGAAAAATAATTTTAAAAATATGATGCTTATGTTTGCCACAAAAAATAATTCAAATTTAAAAGGAAACTATATCTTAAAAAAAAAAAAAAAGAATTTTCTGTTCAAACAGATTTTTTTTCTTTCTTTCTTGTCCGTGTTGACAAAGTCAATTTTTCTTTAATTTTGTGGAGAACTTAATAAAATAAATTACAATATTTAGAAACTGGAATGAAATTAAATTAAACATAATATCCCATAGTATTATGACTACCTTAACATAAAAATCCATCTTTAATGAGATAAAAGGAAAGCCGCATTTAGTCCTACCCTATATTATTAAGCTTTTATTACTTTGTCATAATCTAAGGTGGAAAAAATACGAAATGAAATCATATTATAGAAAATTTATCAGGTGGGGAAAATTGTTTTCTTTTTGTTAAGAGATATCTTAAGAAATAATTGTTAAAAGAAACACATATCTGGGGCGAAAATACATCTAACTTTCCCTTTACGTTAAATGTTAATGCTGTGTATTTACTTTTTTTTTTTTATCTTATCTATTTCAGCTTATGCTTAACTTTTCAGCAACAGTCAACATGGGTCCGATCTGAAAAAAAGGTTCAAAATGAAAAAAATAAAATAAAAATCACCTCACACTTACTGTAAGGTGGAGGATCTATGATGATGAGGGTCTGTTTCTCTAAAAACCCTCCGAAACTTGATAAAATATGGATTTGTCAATATTTTGAAACTGTAGAGGATTCTGAATAAAAATAGGTGGAATTGACGAGTGAACAATTAATTTGAACTTAAAATGTATAGCTAGTTAACGCCACTGTCTTTATGCCTGAGCCTTGTGAGATATCACACAAAAAGGTAATGTGATGTCTTTTCCAATATATTTTTTTCAAGGCTGCACTTTAAAAAAAAGATGAAAATTTCCAGAGAGCTGTTCCAAACGAAATTTCTTTTTGTTTTAAACTGGTGTAAACAAAATGACAAATAAAATCTGTCTAAGTCTTTATCGGAAGTATATGGTACAATATTAAAACAAAGGCCCTAAACTGTTTTTTTCCTACTGAAAATAATATTATTCAAATGAAAAGTTTTATGTTTTATTATTATTTTTATTTCTTATTTTAGGGGTGATATTAGGTAACTAGATTATTTTAGTTAATGGCATACCTTTATTGGGGTTTCTACTGGTAATATATATGTAACAACAAATTAATAATCTAATAGGGCATTTAGATGCTGCTGTGCAAAACGTGAGTTAAGTGAGGCAAAGATCCATAAAAAGACCTTATATATTAAATTAACTAAAACGCTGTTGTTGCTGTTGTTGTTGTTTTTTTACTAACCTGTTTTAACATTGATTAATTTCCTTTTTTTCCTGTTTAATAACTGATTAATTAAATGTGTCTTTTTTGCAAAAAGGGGAGCATGCAGGAGCCTCACTGCTGCTTAGCTGCCTATATTAAGTAGGTTGGGCTTGTGGTTTTACGCATGCGTGTGACGCTTCTACTACCTGAAAGCTCCGAAGCAAACACTCCCGATCATGTAGAAAAGGGAATAAAATATGAGCAGACACAGCAGCAGATTGATCAGCACGGTCTGTGGTGGAGAAAGACAGAAAAAACAAGGCTTATTTATTAACAAGATCCCAATCCCAATCCCAGTCAGCAATGCCTCCTGCCAATCTGACCTGAAGCTGAGCATGCACATTTTAGAAGGTTGCTGTGCAGAGAGGGATCCTAACCCATTGGCAGCAGCTGGCCAGCTGCTGAACCGATGAACGAATCAAAACATTCAAATATGTCGCATGATCCTAAACCAGGACGGGTTGCTATTACTGCGTATTATTCCCTCTGTCCATACAACCAGCCCTACACTTCAGCACAAGGATTGTACGCAAACAGCAGCACATCACAATCTATTGCTTCCTACCTTTGAATCGACCGCTGTGCCTTTGAATGCCATTTCACATCTTGTTGATTTGTTGTTGCTTACTGTAATACAGGACGATGCAATCTGCAATGTGCCGTTAATCCTATGGAAACTGGATCACTTGCGCCATCTAGCGAGCAAATATTATAAGGACCGCCGCTCCGCCGCTTTTACTCCCAAGATGTGCTCATAATCACCGCGTCATGAGTATCTACCCAATAGGGTATGAAATATGAGGTTTTATAGATACCTAGTTCTGAATGCCCTAAATAAATAATCTATCTATCTACCTATCTATCCCTTAATTCATCTGGCTTCATCTTTGAGGGCTCCATTTCGTAACGTTCGCGCTTACTCCATAAATAAAACTGCAGAAGCCATTGACTGAACCTCCGTCCACATCACACGTTGCACATGCTGCTCCTACTTGTTGACACTGTGTCCTTTCCTCGGTGAAATACTGAAGTCAAGCCAGCCTCCGCATCGGAAACGAAAGTCAAGCCAGCCTTTTATTGGTCACGCATACGCTATGAAATACGGTACCAACCCTGGCATGGACCTTTCAAAGTAAAACCGATCATTTTAACGTTTATTAACTAGAACTAGTACATACACACATATTCTGGTCTAAAAATTATTTGTTATGTGTTTCTGTGAATATGGATAT
This sequence comes from Cyprinodon tularosa, assembly GCF_016077235.1. Taxonomy (NCBI): domain Eukaryota; kingdom Metazoa; phylum Chordata; class Actinopteri; order Cyprinodontiformes; family Cyprinodontidae; genus Cyprinodon; species Cyprinodon tularosa. The sequence goes on along the minus strand of NW_024038998.1, from coordinate 36,945 downwards.
GTGATAAAGATTTTAGTTAGTGTTCTACATGGTTAATTTGTGCACTTTCTTTTAGAATGCTGATGCATTTTACCTAAGTTTCAGTTGTTATTAAACCAAAACTTTGTTTCCAGTTACTGATTTCAATTAAGGGTGACAGTAGGACACCTTTAGCAGCTTTTTCCAAAGGTGATAAAGGGTTGATGTGGGAAAATTAAAGCATTTCAAAATCTGTAAAATTGGGGATTTAAAAAAAAAAAAAAAAAGTTTCTGTGAATATCACCAAGAATCTCCATGTTTCAAATTACTGAATTCACTTCAGGGTGGCAGTGGGGCACCCCTAGACACTTCTGACCAGAGGTTATGAAAGTTTAATGTGGAATTTCAAAACTAAAGCCTTTCGAACTCTGTAAAACATGTCTATTTTATTTAAATTGCTGTCAATGTTGCTGAGAAGCCCCCTGTTAGTGTGAATATTGCTGATAAGCCCAATGTTTCAAGTCACCCATTTGACTTCAGGGTGAAAATAGGGCACCTCTGGATGCTTATCATCAATGGTCATCCATATCTGATGCTGAGTTTCAAAATTAAAGCCTCTCAGATTTTGTAAAATAGATCAGTTTTATCTGTTTCTATAAATATTTGTGAGCAATCCTTTGTTCACAATCACTGATTTTAGCTCAGGATGACAGTAGGACAGCCCTAGTAACTGGTAAGCAGTTATGTCCTCCTAGCTGCTTATGATATCTACAAATGTCATTAAGATCTAATGTGAAATTTCACAATAGCATCTAAAAAAAACAACTCTAAATATGGTCACTTTTATCTAAGTTGTTAATTTGTATATCATGAATGGCCCAGGTTAAGTGATTAAAAACAGAGCAAGAAAAGGTTTGATATTTTCTAATGTCCTGGAGAGGGTAGTTTTGACACGGGTCCAGTTACTGAAAAAGAAAAAAAAAAGGCTTTCTGATCCCCTACAGTTATTATTTTATTCAGAAGTGATTTGCGAAGTTAATTTTTCATTTATTTATTTTACAGAATACATCTAAAGCTTTGAGATATTATGTTTAATTTGAAAATGTATGAAGGATAAATGGCTAGAATGCCTGTTGACACAATGGACACCACTGATGATTAATCCTGAAATTCTGTTTTAGATTTAGCCCAGAAGTATTAAAGCTACGGTCCTCCTGCAAAAGGACTAACTGGACCAATAACCAGAAGCTAAAAAAGGACCTGGACATCAATACAGCTAAACAAAATGAAACTAAATTAGTGAACCCAGAACTTTAACCACCAACTTTCAGCTACCCCTTTTGGAAGTGGAAGTTTTACTTTACCATGCTCATGGAAACACAATACAGATTTTAAGAGGTTTTAATTCTGAAATCCCACAAGATCCCACAGACCTTGATGAACTTTGATGAAAAGTATCTAGGGGTGCCCTACTGTCACTATGAATGGAAATCAGTAAACAGGGAGTTTCTTCACAATAGTCACAAACACAAAAAATATCCAAATTTTAGAGATTTTAAAGGGGTTTAATTTTGAAATCCCACATTATACCTTCATGATATTTGGTGAGAAGCATCTAGGAGTTTGTTACTGCCACTCTAAAATGAAATCAATAACTAAATAAAAGAGAGTTTCTTAGAAATATTGACAGCAACACAGAGAAAAGTGACTAATATCACATATTTTGAGGGGCTTTAATTTTGAAACTAAACTATGACCTTAACCTTGGTGAGAAGCATGTAGGGGTGCCATACTCTCTCCCTGAAATGAATTCTGTAACTGGAAATAGGGAGTTTCTTAGCAGTACTTACAGAAACATAGATAAAAGTGAACACCTTTACAAGCTCTGAGAAACTAAAGTTTGAAATACCACAGGAGACCATGATATTGGATGAGATAATCTCACTCTTAAGTGAAATCATTAACTGGGGGGGCAATGGTCACAGAAACATTGTAAAAAATGCTAATTTTATTTTTGAGAGGCTTTAATTTTGAAATTTGACAACAGATCTTAATCATATAGCATGTAGGGGTGTTCTATCATCACTAGATAAAAGTGACCTATTTTACCATTTAGACCTTGATTAGCTTTGGTGAAAAGTATCTAGGGGTGTCCTACTTTCATCCTGAAGTGGAATTAATAACTGGAAACAGGAGATTTCTTAGCAATAGTCATGGAAAATAGATACAAAATCTCCAATTGTACAGATTTTGAGGGGCTTTCATTTTTAAATTCTTCATCAGACCTTGATTACCTCTGGTAAGAAGGATGCAGGGGTGCCTACTGTACTCCCTGAATTGAAACTTAGATAAAATAAAAGGGCACTCAAAAATAAAGTGCACAAATTACCATGTAAAACACTTACTGAAAAAAAGTATATTAAAACCATATTCATATATCCATATTCAAATTTAGACTAGAGAAGTGTGAATCATAACTTATTCCAGTTGATAAACGTTAAAATTGTCGGTTTTGTTTTGAAAATTCCAAGTCAGGGTTGGTACCGTAATTCATAGTGTATGCGTGACCGATGAAAAACCATTGGAAAGTCGGTCGTTTCTGAAGTAGAGGTTGGATTGTACGGAGCCCCCTAGGGGACATGGGGAATTTTTTTTTCTTTTGCGTTACCTCGCAATACTTTTGCGTTACCTCGCAATACTTTTGCGTTCCCTCGCAAAAACTTTTGCGTTCCCTCGCAAAACCTTTTGCGTTACCTCGCAATAGGGCTTGGTCGTCGTGACCATGTTGACGGCGCACTTTACGGCTTCCTTAGACTATTGCCTGTATTCTCCCTCTCAGCCGTGTTTTATTTCGTTTAATTTCACCGTAACTTGATTTCAACCATGGTAAACCGTTGCTGTATTGTGGGCTGTAACAGCGCATCACATGATCGCCGAGGGAAAAACCTACAAAATGGGATAACTTTCCACCGCTGTTCTGCCTGGAGGCGCAAACACGGAGACCAAGTTTCACAGATAACAAAGAGTCGTCGGCTAGCTTGGATCGCGGCTGTAAGACGACAGAACAGAACTTTCCACAGTATCCTGATGTCAATGCGAGTGTGTTCCCTGCATTTTCATTCTGGTAAGTTAAAGATGCACGGTTTTATTTTATAGCCTACAGTGTTTCCTTCCTTCATCCGTGGCACCACATACATGCATGAACGCGCGCCCAGAGACTGTTGATATAGCATTTTCATCCTCGTTGGTTGATATAGCATTTTATCCTCTTTGGTAGAACACACTGCCAGTTCCTACAAGGACAGGGACATCCCTCTCCATTTTCAAAAAAAAACCCTGAGGTTGACAGCTGTCATAGCACCACTTATAAATTTTGCTGATCCTAGCGCTTACCAGCCGTCTTGTAATGTAATGTAATCATATAATACAATTTAATAATGTGTATATTGAGGATCATTGATAACATTATGGTTCTATATGTGTTCAACACTGCTGCTGTGGATAATAATTTTAAATTGTGTCACCAGGAAAACCAGCAAATGAAATGTACACCTCGCATCCGGATTGGGCACCATCACTACACTTGGGCCACACTGAGATAAAGGCCACACAGACTGCACGCTATGAGAGACAGGAAAAGAGAAAACGGCAAAGGACTGACAGTACACCTGCGAGGATGAGACAGCTATTGATGACCTTGTTCCACCCGGTAAGCCTTACAGAGCCAGAAGATTCAACACCGTATGTTGCTTTTGTGGCTTTTTCAGCTGCATGATGCACATTTAGCTAAAAGATGTCCTTATTTTATCCATAGTGGAGACACCAGCACCAGCTGAGGATGGAGCTGAGCAGACACCGCCGGCGTGCTGAAATCAACCGGCTGCTGGAGGAGAACAGGACCCTGAAACGTGAGCTTGGCCAGAGAAAAATGGATGAAGATTTCCTGAAGGAAGACACCGTCAAAGTGAAATACTACACTGGACTTCCACACCTTAAAGTCAACCACTTTATTCTGGTGTTTATGAATTACTGTATTAAAGAAAAGATTGATGCTCAATATGGAATTGACAATTTCTTTGTATCAACAATACACTCTAAGCAAACATTTAACAAGTGGGTTGTTTTTTAGCCATAGGTGTGTTTTGCATCCATACCCAAAAGCAAGAGGTCTCAAACGATCAGATCCTTTTCAGTGTTTATTTGCAAGTAGTGAAACTTGAGAACACAGTGCAGCGCAGAACAGAGCAGTGCAGTTTGAATGCTTGTAGGTAAATGGTTACAAATAAAAAATGGACGCGATGAAAATGCAGTGCAATTACTTACAATAACATAGTGTGTATTTATACAAAATGTTCAATCCTATTAATAAGTCGGTCTTAATGAAACATCAATGGAGAAATGGAAAGTGGAGATATTGCAAATTATTATTATACAAATTGTAGTTATAGTAAACATTAACAGTTAAACACTGTTAGTGCAAATTCTTATATAAGTATTTATAATAATATGCATTACTTAAATTGTATAAATAAAGGCTGCGATGCAATATGTCATGATATACAATAATATAATCTATAATTGTATAATATAACAACGTGCAATAATATGCAAATATAACAATACAATGTAATAATACAAAATACTATGCTTTTTATAAAAAATGTCTATGTATAAAAAAAATTCCAAAGTAATAAAAAATACGTATTTATGAAACATCAATTACAAACATAAAAATTGGAGGTAGATCAAATTAAGTAATAACAGATATCAATAACATTTGAAGTAGTGCAAATTATTACCGGTACTATAGTACACATTAAAAAACAATGTTAGTGCAATGTCTTATATAATTACTTTTAACAATATGCATTTCTTAAATTGTATAAATAAAGGCTGCGATGCAATATGTCATGATATACAATAATATAATCTATAATTGTATTGTAATATAACGACGTGCAATAATATGCAGCTGCAATGTCTTTCACTGTCTCACAGTGCTGGAGAAGGACAGCTGGTGGAGCATTTTCAAACTTTGGGTCGCGCAGACGGTCTTGCAGGGGTTTTGGGATCACAGCTGGCTGGACAGGAGCAGCATAGTTGTGAAAGTAGGGCTTCACTGTGGACATACAAACTGACCTATGGTTCTGAAGAACAGGGAACATTGACGATAAGTCGTCCAATGTGGCTTGGGCAGTGCGTCTGCTGGCCCGTGTCCGTAGGCCAGGCATGGGAATGTTGTCATCGATGACTCTGTCCAGAGCAATCCTCTGCACTTTGGATGAAGTGAAGTCCATCTTGTGGGCGACTTCACCGCTGACTTTGTTGATACCTGCTGGTATTTTCCAATAAGCTGGCACATCTGTCACAGTCTTTTTCCCACGGATGCGGACTGCTGCCTCAATCTTAAACAGCAGAGCCCCAACATGTGTACATGCCTCTGCAATTCCAGCCATGCATGTACAGTGTGCACAGCAAACCTGCCCATCGTCAGCAATGATGACCCATGGCTTCAGGGGAGTCTCATTAATGCGCTGAGAGTGCAAGACCTGAGGAGAAAAAAAATAGACATAAATTATGCAGGTAAGGACACCGTTATATTTCATTCTATGCTGGAAAGCAAACGTTAACCTCAACCCCTCATGCATGTGTATACATATCATATAAATCACAGTTATACAACAGTAAAGTATAACAACCACGCTGTTATATTGTTATATCACTTAAAAGAAAAAGAAATGAAATGAGCACAGGACATTTAAACCTGCATAATACCTCTGACTGAATGATTTAAGCTCAAAGTTACCCGTTACAGTGTTTTATGAGGTCAGATTTAATAACCCGCAGTCAATACTGCACTCATTTTTCTAAATAGTTCACTTTGAAAGACTCTGATTCAAACTAGGAGTTAACTTGAATGGCCACAACACTGCACTATTGTTTATTTTTTTATATTTTGCGGATCTTTGACTATTTAATCTATTCCTTAAAATTTTATTAATAACAGTGTTCAATAAATGATTTTCAACAAAATACAGATGTAACACCTATCCAGTTTCTGAATGATGGTAAAAAAATCTTGTTTCTACCAGCAGCTGGGGGAGACTAGATTAGAAGATGGTTCAGAAAACCTGTTAGGACACATTTTTTTTCTAACACTAAGTATCAAACAAATGCTGATTTCTATTTCAGCAAATTATTCTTAATTTTTTTTTAATATTTTGAATAATGTTTTGATGAAGATTTGAGATTCCTTTCACTGAATGAATGGTCACAAAGCTAGTGTTAAGCTTGAAGTCTCTGGCCAAGCTCACGTTTCAGGGTCCTGTTCTCCTCCAGCAGCCGGTTGATTTCAGCACGCCGGCGCTGACAGAAGTCACATTCTGTCAGCGGTGTCTGCTCAGCTCCATCCTCAGCTGGTGCTGGTGTCTCCACTATGGATAAAATAAGGACATCTTTTAGCTAAATGTGCATCATGCAGCTGAAAAAGCCACAAAAGCAACATACGGTGTTGAATCTGCTGGCTCTGTAAGGCTTACCGGGTGGAACAAGGTCATCAATAGCTGTCTCATCCTCGCAGGTGTACTGTCAGTCCTTTGCCGTTTTCTCTTTTCCTGTCTCTCATAGCGTGCAGTCTGTGTGGCCTTTATCTCAGTGTGGCCCAAGTGTAGTGATGGTGCCCAATCCGGATGCGAGGTGTACATTTCATTTGCTGGTTTTCCTGGTGACACAATTTAAAATTATTATCCACAGCAGCAGTGTTGAACACATATAGAACCATAATGTTATCAATGATCCTCAATATACACATTATTAAATTGTATTATATGATTACATTACATTACAAGACGGCTGGTAAGCGCTAGGATCAGCAAAATTTATAAGTGGTGCTATGACAGCTGTCAACCTCAGGGTTTTTTTTTAAAATGGAGAGGGATGTCCCTGTCCTTGTAGGAACTGGCAGTGTGTTCTACCAAAGAGGATAAAATGCTATATCAACCAACGAGGATGAAAATGCTATATCAACAGTCTCTGGGCGCGCGTTCATGCTTGTATGTGGTGCCACGGATGAAGGAAGGAAACACTGTAGGCTATAAAATAAAACCGTGCATCTTTAACTTACCAGAATGAAAATGCAGGGAACACACTCGCATTGACATCAGGATACTGTGGAAAGTTCTGTTCTGTCGTCTTACAGCCGCGATCCAAGCTAGCCGACGACTCTTTGTTATCTGTGAAACTTGGTCTCCGTGTTTGCGCCTCCAGGCAGGACAGCGGTGGAAAGTTATCCCATTTTGTAGGTTTTTCCCTCGGCGATCATGTGATGCGCTGTTACAGCCCACAATACAGCAACGGTTTACCATGGTTGAAATCAAGTTACGGTGAAATTAAACGAAATAAAACACGGCTGAGAGGGAGAACACAGGCAATAGTCTAAGGAAGCCGTAAAGTGCGCCGTCAACATGGTCACGACGACCAAGCCCTATTGCGAGGTAACGCAAAAGGTTTTGCGAGGGAACGCAAAAGTTTTTGCGAGGGAACGCAAAAGTATTGCGAGGTAACGCAAAAGTATTGCGAGGGAACGCAAAAGTATTGCGAGGGAACGCAAAAGTATTGCGAGGGAACGCAAAAGAAAAAAAATTCCCCATGTCCCCTAGGGGGCTCCGTAGGATTGAGTTCGGCACCCAACTAGCCTATACATAAAAACAAAAAAAAGTAGCGTGTTTTTCCCCCTTAATAAATGCAAACAGATGAGCGGTCGAGAAAAATGTTTAAGAGAATAACTTAATTGCTTTTTACTCTGCAACTTATTTTGCTGTTGGTAGGGGCTGTTGCCTGGGAACACCCCCTTCTGAAAAGCTACCTAATGTTGTTAGACGCTTTTATTTTTATTTTATTTTCATTTTTTATTGGAGTTTAATAGAACATTTTCATTTTACTACTCGGTTTTATCAGCAGTTACGAATTGCATGGTCCGCCGCTGAGGGAGAAACCTAAAAACAAGTTGGAGAGATTGATTCCAGACGTTGGTTGTTCTTTGGCACGAAATGGAAGCAGGAAAGGACGTAAGCGTCAGTGTGACATTATGAATTAGACATGAATCGAAGCCATTGCGATTTCTTATTAGGAACTCGATGTTTTTTTTTTTTTTTCATCTTTGATTTAGTGTATCCATTAAGCGCAGTTATGTCATGCGCATGGTAAATGTATTAAAAAAGGATGATACCAAATATTCGCTCGGTTTTGGTAAGAAGTATTACTTAAACTGCTGAGATCCGTTTTTCCTTCTGCCGGGGGCATCAAAATGAGCTGTTGAACGGGGAATTGGTGGTAAAAACAAGGATACAAGGTCGCTTTAAGCATAGAGGAACCAAACGCTCCTCAATGGGAGCCGCTGCGATTCCTGTCTGCGCTCCATTGATACACACACTCCTGCTTGGTGTAGCAGGAGGAGAGGGGAGCATACTTTAAACGCCCTTTTCAGGGAAACGGGGGAGATCGAACCTCCGTGAAGCTGGCAGTATTCATCAAGTCAGCCCCGATTAGAACTCTGGGCGTGTTGCGAGCGAACTTAGGCTCTCCCAAAGCGATCTGAACTTTTCCCGAGACCCAAACTTGTCAGGCAGCCGCATCTTGCGCGCATGCGCACTGTTCTTATCCAGCTCTAAATAAGAGTTAAAACAGAAACGAGGTGAGTTCCACAATTTTTCCTTATCAAAACGGCCGTTAGTTCTTCTTCATTCTGACTAACGTAGGCAAAAATATAAAAACCCGATTTTAGATTGACTAGTTGGTGTGTTTTTTTACGTGATTTCCACTTTGATTTAAAACGGCATGAATAAATCGTTTTTTAAGTTTCTATTGAAGAAATTAAGCATGCAAAATTGTTTAATCTAATAACAGCGACGTAGTTTTATCGATTGTGCTTTTGTGATAGTCTTTGAAATATTGGCTTTTTTATATAGTTATTAACAGGTAAACTTATTTATTACAGATTGTCCTTAGCTGGCTGCATCCAGTCACAATGCTACGGCTAGCTGTTTAGCTGTCGTCCGTTCATTTCTACGGAGCGGTGTTGTGCTCAGAAAAGTACCCCAGCCGTTTGACGCACTCCCGATTTAGAACCGCTTTGTTGCGCATTTGTTTTCATACATGCATTCCGTAAAACTCGGTGATGACAAAGTTAAAAAACATTTCTCAGTCAGTTCCACCCAATTCATCGGCCCGAATCAGTGCTTTGAAACCGGGATTTGTTTTGACGGTTGGGGTGCATTTTACGACACAACACCGGCGCTAGCCGACTGTTAGCTTTGGCTAGCTACCGTAGCAACCTGGGCTGACATTCCGTGACAAGGAGAAAGTGAAGAAAAACGGACAGAGTCAATGAAAACACTCAGTCAGGAAATTACAGAGGAAGCCTTTCCTTTTGTTTGACGCGTAGAAACCTTGAACGATTAGTTTAAATGGCCAACTTAAGTAATTAACATAGTTTAAACATGTTGGTGGCCTCTTCCTATGCTCCGCCATTTTGTATAGGGCGAATGCTAATCATGGGCGCTCTTACATACACTTTATTTATAGCTAGAATAAAATTGAGGCTTCAGCTGCAATGGGAAACCCAACCAGGACACACATTCCCTCACTGTTGTTTACTTTGCAAATGGTTATGTCAGCGTTGCAAACAGAAAATATGACCTTAATTCAGTGTTGAACGTGCGTCAAGTCAAAAAGGTTTAATCGTAATAAGATACGTTTTTAAACGCTTTTAAGTTTGGACAGTCAGTGCATAAAAAAGTGTTCTGTGTGAAATCAATGGACATTTTGCCATGTTACCAGCTCGCCATCAGACAAACTGCCGTCTTTAAGAAATACCGTTAAAACGTGGAAAAGACGAACTTTTGTGATTAACTCAAACTTGATATGCATTTTCTCATATTTATCAGCAATCTTGACAAGTGTTTGTCCCGACGAGGTCATTTGTTTGCGTATTTGCCCCTTAGTTGACCAGCAAAACAATGTTATTATTGAGTGTTTTGTCTGAAACAGAAGTGCATGGTGTACCATTGCAAACCTGCGCACGCTCGCCATCTAGCGGTGATGTTGAGTATCGCTGTTTACAAATGCAGGTTAAATCTGCGTTTTGTTCTTTGGAGAGACCAAAAGCTGACACTGTCTGCCCCACAACCAAAAACACATCGATATTCCAATTAAACATGAAGTCTTCTAATAGTCAGATTATTGAAGTAATTCATTTATGTGGAAACCATCATTTTTCAGGTAGGTGATATCAGAGGAGTGGGAATGACTGACACTCCGCCCAGTGATGGACCCTCCCAGGGAGCTGAATTTGACATGATGGGTGCTCTGGACTGGAAGGATGGTATTGCCACACTGCCAGGCAGTGATATCAGGGTACACATTTTTACTAACATATATTTATAGTGTTTTAGAAACCTAATAAAACCTCTTTTTTTACCTTACCACCACAAATGGATATTCATTTTGTTGTCATGTAATTCTGAAGACCAATACTGAAAAATTAATGAGAGAGAAGGAGTAATGATATGATGTTATTTTAAAAATGAAGTGGCTTACTTTTGTATTAATACACAATGTGTTGGGTTCTTTGCTGCAGTAACAAGTACTTTGGGATTTTTCCTACTAGCTTTGTACATCTGAAGACTGGAATCTTTGCTTATTTTTCCTAGAAAAATATGTAAAGCTATATTGATTAATTCACTGGATGGAGAGCAGCAGTGAATATACCTTTGCAAATCGTTCTAATGCATTTAGGTCTGGACTTTGACTAGGTCATTCTAACGTGTATATGCTTTCATCTAAACTAGTACAGTGTAGCTCAGGTTTTATGGTTTTGGCCACTCTGACAGTGAGTCTTTTGCAGTCTATAACAGCATTTTTGTTATATGCTGTTTTTTGTATTTTTAGCTCCATCTTTAATCAGTTCTGGTCGACTGATTAATCCCCCCTACAACATGATGCTGTCACCAGCGTATACTGCTGGGATGATTGGTTTAACTTACAGTATTAGTTTTCCTCCAGACAGGGTTTTGCATGAAGGCCGGAAATCTTAATTCATATAGTCTATATAGTCTGTGGATTCCCTGTGAGGGAAATGTCCTTTTTGCCACCCTTCTATAAATGCCACATTTGTTGAGCTCATCAACAGATGAGTAATGGATCTCTGCTGCTGCTCCTGAGTTACCATAGAAATGTTGCTTCTTTTAAATAACACCTTTCTTTACCAAACTGTCAGGTAAAATCTGTTCTCTAGGTAGATTTGCTGTTTAACAAACTGATTCCCTTTTTTTTTTAAATGACAGATTTAAATTTTAATTAGAGAACGACTGATAGTTCTTTTTAAGGCTGATACCGATTATGTTGGAACTAACAGTTCCCTGATATGTGCGGCAGATTCCTTCAGCCGATGTTGCTTTTTCTTCCTTCGTTTGCCTAATAAATGTGACACAATGATGAAAAAATATTGAACAAGTTTTGTTTTAAACAAAAAGAAATGTTTATGAACAAATAAAACCAAACAATAATGGATAGCAAAAGGAGGGATCACCAGTAATGCGGTTGGCCAGTCCAGATTATTTTGACGTCAATGGTCTGCATCCTGTGGCTTTAAAGACCCTCTACAATGACTCTTAATAGTGGCTAATTGGTTTTGAACACAGTTTGATAAATACTACTACTAGAGATTTCAGGTTTTATTCTAAATATTTAAAATGTTCACAACAGAATTATAAAAGAAACAAATACATTTTCCATCTTTTTTCTTATAATTTACTCTTAAAGTTTTTCCTTTTGCTTTTTTCCCCCCAGCGTTTTCCCACAAATATTCTGAAAATTAGAATAATGCAGAATAATACTTTCTCTTTATGAAACCTTTTTGTTTTTCCCTTACCTATAAGTATAAAAATCAAAAAGGCAACAGATTTCCTATAGCAGATATTTTACAAGAAGAGGTTGTTTTTATCAAAAGGTCATGTATTATTTGTGGCTATAAACAACTTTATTGAGCTGGTCTCAGGGTAAATTGGCGCTTTGAATTTTAAAGGTTGCAAAGTCCCGGTCTAAACAATCCCACATATCTTCAGCCATTATTTTTTTGGCTAATTTTTAGAGCACATATTGCTTTACCTTCCTCCACTTATATAATAAAAATGGCACAATGACAATGATAATGATAATGATAATGAAGTCTCAGTTTAAAAAAGAAGAAATCTTTTGAACAAATAGAACGAAACCGTAATGATGGATAGCAAATGCAGGGAGCAGCAATGCATGTCCTTTACATGGCCTCATGTCTTGGCTGCTGAATGTAATGAATTGCCAAATGCACGCATGTATCGACCAATACACTGTCTGATGCCTTGGCCTATCTCTTTCTGGAATGTTCAAAGCTTTAGATATTGCTTTATAACCTAGCCATGCTTTAAACCTCTCGACATCTTTTTCTCTAACCTTTCTGCAGCCGGCCTTGGTCTTTATGGTGTTCTTTGTTCAAGAGCTCAATGTTTTTTTAAGCAAATTTCTGAAGGGCTCTACAACACAGCTGGATTAATACTGGGATTAAATACGAACAGGATGACATTATTGACCAATAATTCTGAAGGGCGTTGGTTGCTTTGAATCATGTTTGAGTTTTAGAGAAATGAGGAGTTGATGCATAAAGTATATTTCTGCTCTTATGCTCCTTTTGAATGTTTTTTTTAAATCGTTTGTTAATTACATAATATCCAGATTAAATACCTGGAAGGTTATTTCAAAAGGTAGGGGAAAAAGCTAAGGGCATGTGAATACTGTCATTTTTAAAAGTTTGTTCAAAGACAGATAATTAACTTCATTAATTACTTCATAAAGACTTTGTCTTGTAAGGCTTTAACTAAGCTGACCTGGAACCAAAGAATCTGAAGTTCTCATGAGTATATATGCTGGTTTCTCTCATTGTTTCAGTTCCGCATGACAGAGTTTGGGACCCTAGAAATTGTCACAGATGTTGAGGTCAAAGGGCAGGAGGCTGAGCCTCATCGTGAGACCTTGAACCCAGTGCGGTCTCACACTCCCACCCCTCCACCAGAAGTCCAAAAACAGGCCAGCATGGCCGCAGCACTGGTCCCTCTGGGCAAGCCAGGCTCATCCCAAGCTAAAGGTATGATGGTCTCTGTTAACCACTGTTACTGTGAGGAACAAAAGTTCAAATTTTATAGAATTACCAATTCAGTCAATCCTCTTATATTGTATGTTTGAGCTGCTGGTGCTTTGCTGGTGTTTTCAGAGGAGGACCGCGGTATGGAGGTTGGCCCCAGGGTCAAAGCTAGTTCTGGGACAGACACAGGTCCAAATGGGGAGCTGTTAAGGTGTCGGGGCTGTGATGGCCATGTTTCCAGGCACGCTCTTATCGAAGGAAAATACTGTGGTTCTTGTGTTCATCACTGCAGTGGCAGGTAAAACAACAACAAAAAAGAATAAAAACCACTCTGATCTCCTGTCACCGCTGCCATCTGAAATTGTTTTATTTGCTATTTCCATTGTCACAGATCCTCTCCAGCAGAAGTGCGCGACAGTCAAGCAGTGGAAGGCGAGCGGCTGGGGAAACGCGTCCGCAAAAAGAGGAAGATCTACATGGAATCTGGTGATGAAGAGGAGGACAATCAAGAAGAACCAGAGGTGAACACAACACAACAGCACAGACACAGCTGTCTGCAATGGTTGCTTCATGTTTCTTTATGTGTATTAATGTTTTATTTAGTTAATTTTAGTTATGTTTTGAAAGAAATAGTTAAATATGTTGTTTTACTTTTTTGTTCTTATAGGAAAAGGCCAAGGCTACCAAAAGCAGGAGGGGAACCAAAATGGCCAAACTTGGTAGGTTTGGTTGTTGCTTGTAAATAAAACAGAAAATATTAAAAACAAATAAATGAAACTTTAAATAGAACTATAAGCCAATGGAGGTTTGGTTTAGGGCAGGGATGTAACATAATGCGTCATCTTAGTTGCTCTAGATTTAAAGGACCAATGAAGCCTGTTCATGGATAGAAAGGGAGATGGACATTTCCTGTGTTCTACAATTAAAAAAAATTAAATCAAAGTAGGTCTGAAAAAATACATTTTTTTACAGACTTCATTCTATATTCTCCATCCAACCACCCATAACTCTGGAAATGTTTAGTTTGGAAAAGAGAGAAATCTTGTTTTGGCGGATTTGTAGGATGTAATACATCAGGTAATCTGTCTGTCTATAACTGCGTTTCCATTAATCAGAATCAGAAATACTTTAATAATCCCAGAGGGAAATTACTTTTGTTACACGCTCCAGTTACAGTTTTTTATATATATATATATATATATATATATATATACACAACTACACAAGATAATGAAGATAAAAACATATACACATATAGCTCTTCTGTATATCTATATATATGTATGTATATGTATGCATATGTAAAACTAAATCCAAGTAAAGTGATAAATCCAAGTGAAGTTATACGTGGCGAAAATTCAAATTACTAAAATTGTCATTCCAAAAATAAATGTGCTAAATGGAAGCACTGCTATTTTGAAAAAACTCAGGTTTCTAGGGTCATTTTCAGGATGCATCAAAATTATATTTCACAAACCTTCAATGGAAGCATTGTGATCTGAAACTGAATCTTACTTCCTTTTAAAAAGACAAAGGATGATGGCACGGCATATTTAGATTTATAAGGTAATATGGGTATATCTCATGTGTTTACATTTTGCGATGTTGTTTTGTTGAGTTATCACCTGAACAAATGTATTCTTGTTCGTTTTTCATGGAAATACCGGAATTGCGAAAATTCTTCCTTTTTCTAAATTAGCAGAAAATCTGCATAGTTTTGTGTAAATCTGTAATGGAAATGAATATTTTGTTTGTCAGTGACTACCATGGCCAATAAGAAGCGGGCATGGAGCTGGCCTGCCTACCTGGACGAGGGGCGAACTATTGCTGCACCTGTGAAACTTTTCAAAGAAGTACAATCCATTATTTTGAATCTACTTAGTTTATTCTCGTGTTTATTTTGTCTGGTATAACTTTGTTGTGCATTTACGTTGCAGCATCAGTCATTTCCTCAAAGCAGGAACAGTTTTAAGGTTGGAATGAAGCTTGAAGGACTTGACCCATCTCACCCGTCTCTCTTCTGTGTGCTCAGTGTTGCAGAGGTGGGAATGATGCTTATGTCTGTTTTTTTTTCTGTCATTATTATATTTTCTCATCCAGATAGATGGGTTTTCATCTTGTCTTGCAGATCCAGGGTTACAGAGTTAGACTCCACTTCGACGGTTATCCTGAATGCTACGACTTCTGGGCTAATGCTGACTCGTGGGACCTGAAACCAGCTGGCTGGTGTGAGAAGAACGGACACAAATTGTTACTTCCTAAAGGTGGTCACCAAATTGTTTGTTTACTCAGCTTAAATTGTAACATATTTTGTTCTGAAAATAAAATAACTGGATCTGATGTTTAAACTGACCTGTAGGCTGTAAAGAAGGGGAGTTTAACTGGAGCATGTATGTGAAAAACTGCAGAGGCCAACTGGCTCCAAAGCACCTTTTCAAGAGCCTCAACACTGTGAGTTTTAACCAAACAATAAATGACTACATGATCTGATTCATTTATATCTGACTGTGTTGTCATTTATCTAACCCATGTCACTCTTGTTGTTGTAGTCTGTGACTCCTTCTGGATTCAGAGCGGGGATGAAACTGGAAGCAGCCGACAGGAAGAACCCTTCGCAGATCTGTGTAGCAACAATAGCTGCTGTTGTTGACAACCGCCTTCTTATTCATTTTGACAGCCTGGATGACACACATGATTACTGGTAGGTTTGTTACCCAGGTGTTTTTTTTCCATCTGCATGCCAAAAGTTGAATTGTGAATCCTGTTTGGAAAAATGCATCTCTCTGATGTTTTCAATTGTTTTACGTTTAGTAATAGATGAATTTATTCCATAGATTTAACTTGTTTATATGTTGTTATGGAAGGTGTGATGCCAGCAGTCCATACATCCATCCGGTTGGTTTCTGTGCAGAAGCTCAGCTGACTCTAACAACTCCACCCGGTAAGACAATAAGTGTGTTTTTGAACAGTTACTGAATCATATAATCATTACTAATAGCTTACTGTTTTCACAGATGAATGGCAATAAAACTATAAAGGTCTGTGACAGAATTGCTTAAATAAAAGCACCAAAAGATACTGACTATGAGCAGATCGGGAATTCAATTGTGCATGTTGTCACTGTATTAATAATTAGAGGTGTCTTAACTTTCGGCATCCTTTAGGAGTGTTTTCAAAGGTTCCACTAATACTTTCTTGTTTCTTCTTAGAATATAAAGATTCCACAAATTTCTCATGGGAAAAATACATGGAGGAAACGGGAACACAGGCTGCTCCTGCAAGAGCTTTCAAACCGGTACGGTTCTAACAAACAAACAAATATTTTTATTCTATTTAGTTTTGTCTCATAGACCAAAGAGGCATTGTTACCCTGCTAACTTACTATTAGAGGTTAATATTATCCTTAACATTTAAAAAAATAAAACCTACATTGTTTTTATGAACTTAAAAATACACCAATAATTATATAACTAATTATCAGTGTTGCATTTTTTAACACTCAGCAGCACTGCAGTCTTATTGTTTCAGCCATTCTTTGGTATTAATTTACTTTTGATGAAAAGCTGAGCTGTCTGCTTGACTGGGAACCTATTTATTTATAATTCTCATATGTTTTCAAACTATTGCCTCTTTGCAGCGGCCTCCTCATGGCTTCCAGGTGGGGATGAAGGTGGAAGCAGTAGATAAAAGGAACCCTATGCTAATTCGTGTAGCTACTATTGTAGACACAGAAGACCACAGACTGAAGGTGCAATAAGTCTCCAGAGATGTTTTACATTACAAAGTCCCTCCATGCTTTGCTTGTGTGATTAATTTTTTTATTTTTCTCGCCACTCTCTCCTAGATTCACTTTGATGGATGGAATAGTGATTATGACTACTGGATTGAGACAGACTGCCCCAATCTGCACCCTGTAGGATGGTGTCAGAAAACTGGACACCCGTTACAGCACCCCAACAGTGAGCCATGCTATTTGCTCACTTGACCTCGCTTTCTGATTTCCATCTTAGCTTTCGATGCACGGGTTTCGCAGAAAGCATTGAACTATTGCCGCCTTGTGTTTTCATGTTTCAGGCACAAGTGATGTATTGCCTGCCCCAGGACAAGGTTGTCCCACCCCAGGATGCAACGGCGTGGGACACATAAGGGGACCTCGCTATGGGACACACTACACGTAAGTTGCCTTTTCCTTAGTCAGTGCTGTGTTGTATTAAGGGATAATATACCATCTGCAAAAGTTTGGGATATATTTGGGTTAATGAAGTTTGGATAGTATGGAAAAAGAAAATAACAGATGGACAAGTATTGGCGCATCCTTCCTTCCTTCCTCCTATCAAATTTAACTACTTTATTCTGTCAATGTGGCACAATTTCAATGGAAGGACATTTAGGGACACTGTTTATAGTCATTTAGATGTTTTTGTCTTTAATGTGTTGGTAATACTCGTCTGTCTAACTGAAGGAAACTTCTTTATTTCAATTGCTCTTTAATTTACTCTTTTAAAATCTTTCCTTACTAAAAAGACCTGTTAATGGTCTTTAAACCCTAGTAAGCGTTCCTCCCTTGTATATTCAAAGATTTCTTTTATTATCATAGCATCTCACACTTGCATGTTTGTGGTGTGTGTATATATATATATATATATATATATATATATATATATACGGAAAAAATTGTTATTGCCCCTCATTTTATAAAAGAAAATCCCACGTTGGTCACATAAATAAGTTGAATATGATTAAAGTAATAATAAATAAAAAATCAATGAAAATGAAAAAAAAGGAAAATCAGACACTTCTTTTCAACCTTGCTTCAACAGAATTTTAAAAAATTGAACTCAACAAACAGGCTTGACAAAATCCTTTAATTTATATTTTTTTTTGCACAACCTTCTGAGGCAATTGCTGAAATCAAACAACTCCTGTTACTGTTAATGAGACTGCTGCTCCTCTCAGCAGGCATTTTGTTTCCACTCCTCATGAACAAACTGCTCCAGTTGTCTCTGGTTTGACGGAGCCTTTCCCAGACGGGACGTTTCAGCTTCTTCCAAAGATGCTCAATAGGATTTAGATCAGGGCTCATAGGAGGCCACTTCAGAATAGTTATGTTTTCCTCTTGGCCGTTCTTGGGTGTTTTTAGCTGTTTATTTTGGGTCATTATCCTGTTAAAAACACTCTGACACTGAGCAGCACTTTTCTCTCTAGAATCCCTTGATAGTTTCGGGATTTCATTGCACCAAGCAGAGATTCTAGACATCCTGTGCCAGATGAAGCAAAGCAGCCCCAGAGCATAACAGATCCTCCTCTATGTTTCTCAGTAGGGACACTGTTCTTCTCTAGATATGCATAATCTCTCAATCAGTGAACATAGTACTGATATTTCTTGACAAAAAGTTCACTTCTTGTCTCATCTGTCCATGGGAAATTCTCTCAGAGGTTTTGTGGTATCTTACGAACTTTGATAAATTCCAGTCTGGATTTTTATAGGGTTTTCAACAATGGTTTCCTCCTTGGACGTCTTTAAGTCAAACAATATTGGATGGCGCAATGTGACAATGATGTTCCTTGAGCTTGAAGTTCACCTTTAATCTCTTTAGAAGTTTTTCCTGATACCTTTTATTATAATTAAAATGATCTGTCTTTAGTTTTCTTACTGCTGCCGGAGCTGTTGGCTACAGTCCCATAAATCTTAAATTTCTTGATAATATGTGCAGCTATAGTCACAGGAACATCAAGCTGCATGGAGATGGTATTATAGCCTTTACCTTTGACATGATAGTCTGTAATTTTCTCTCTAATCTCAACTGTTTTCTTTACTTCCTCTGGTCCATGTTGAATGTGGTCACAGCACAGTGGCTATCTGCCCTACATATAAACCTGCTGACTGATTACAAGGCTGTAGACACCTTTGATTGTAATTGGTGCACACAACTTGATTTAATATGTTTCTTTGGTTTTATTATTTTCAGTTTTTCCTCGGACTACCATGATTAAAAGCAATGCCTTACTTTCATTTTTGTAATTTTCATAGAATTACCCACTGTTTCATTTGTCATATTCAAGTTTTATTTGTGTAACCATTGTGGGTTTTAATTTCATTAAATAAGGGGTACAGTTTTGTCCATGTCCATAAAGTAAAATCCTTTCCTATTTTTATTTAGCAATGGCAGAAAAAGAGGACAGGAGCCTCTGTGTTCTCAGATGTCAATAATATTTGTGTGGGTGGGTAGCAGTCTAAATGTGTTGCTGCTCTCTGTGTTTGTGAGAATCAAAGTGATAATGGCAGCCTCCACCTCCTATTTGTTGCAGTATGTTCGATGCTAAAATGCTAAATAAATGTAAAGTGCTGTTTTTTGTATAACGGGTAGAGAAATGTGGATCTTCTTCTTGTGTGCAGCCAGGTGAGCTGCCCTTACTCTGAGATAAACCTGAACAAGGAGGGTTTGTTGCCCGATCGTCTCGGCGGAGAGCGGCCTCCTGTCCTCAATGTACCTCCACCACGGGGGCGGCGCCCCGAACCTCATCCAAACAATCCGCCTCAAAATCCATCAGCACCAGTACAGACTGATCCACCTGTGGAATCTCCAAGCAGGTTTGTTTCTAAACAAATGTGGGAAGTTTTTAACAAAAAACAAGCAGCCCAGTTAAAAAGCTCACCAACATGACAGTGGTGGTAAAAGGCTGGAGGCTTCAATAGATTTAACCTCACCTTGGTTCTGCAACTGATTTAGATTGGCACTAATATAGTGCTTTCATAAACTACCATATGTTTATACAGATATTTGAAAGGATTTGTATCTGAAACTAGTATCTCTGTTGCTAGGAAACCAATGACTGGAGAAGCTGAGCTTCCAGAGTGCAACAACAAATCCGAGCCACTGAGTGGAGCCAACGAGCAAAGCACCAATGGAACACGGCCTAAACGGTAGCTGCCTGGCATTAATTCCTCTCCGCTGAGCCAGAAGTATCTTCTGAACTTTTGTCTTGTGTTTTCTTGTTTGGCTTCAGGATGGCTCCACTTCCCAAGTACCTAACAATGCACTATGTCAAGGATGAGATTAGTGATGGAAAATGTAAGTGGGGGGGCTTAGAAAGTGGCAAACGGAAGCCAGCACATCAATGCTGCATCCCACTGACTGCTGTTCTGTTCTCTGTCTGCAGCTTCTCCAGAAACCATATCCCTGCAGCAAGCGCTCCACGAGTCTGTGTTCTCCCCCGGCATCGCCGCCTCTCCCCCGCACAGAGTGGCTCTGTGCTGGGACAAACACTGCCAGCTACTGCCTGAGGTCCTGGGTCTGACCGCCAAGAGAGTGGCTGCTTGGAGCGCAGAGGAGGTCAGACATGTTTACAAACTAAGATCAGACATGCTTCTCATTCACTAATCCAACAGGAAGACAACTAGAGGTTCAGAAGAACGCCAGCTGCTGATGAATCTTCCACAAGAGCTTTTCTGGTCTCTTGGATTCAATGATCATAATTTAGGTTTAACAAACGCACCAAAAGGTTAACATCAGAAAATAACTAGAAATATACAAAAAGATTGAATATTAACCTAAGTTTGAAGATTTTCAGTTTGAATTGAACTGGCTGCTGACAGTCAAATTTGATACTCAGACATATCTTTTCTCTCTTAGCATAGTTGTAGCGTTGGCTTTACAAAAACTAAAAATAGGTACAAATTTCTTAAAATAAGTGTATTTGCACCTAATGGGAGTACATAAATAAGATGATCTGCCAATGGAATGAGTATTTTTTCTCTTAAAATAAGATAATTAGACAATATGAACTTGAAATAAGACAATGTAATTGTTTTTTCTTATTAGAAATATAAATTGTCTTGTTACATTGTCAAGGAGTCTCACCTGTTTAAGTCAAGAAAAAAAGCACTTTGAGAAGAATTGACTTACTTGGATTGACATTTTTATTTCAGTTAGCCAACTCTGACAACGCTCTTCTGTGAGGATGCTGTTGCCAAGCCAAAAAAGACAAAGCTAACTACTTTTGTGATCATTGGGAAAAGTCAAGAAAAGTGCAGAACTGTAGAAGCATTTGGAAAAGAAACTGCATTTGAAGGCATCCTGAGATCTGTCTGCCCTTATACAGGCCAAGATAGAGCCAGACATCAGGATGGCTGGAATGCTGCCATGTTTCTTTATTTGACCCTTTTTTTTTATTTACCTTTCCACTTTTTTTGCTTTAGAAAACTGTTGAAAGCTTTTTGGACGTTTGAAGTTAAGATTAGGTTCTAAATCCTTCAGGGGAAAAGTCTCAAAAGCCGATCCTAGAGGGCATCCTGCAACTTGTAGATGTCTGTGATTCAGTGAAGGAAAATGAAAAGATAACGTCATTAGAATGACTCCTTCCCTTTGCATGCAGAAAAGGCTCTGATATCTAACACCCCCCTGCTTTTAGGGACTAGATGCTTGTTTTCAGACCCTAGTCTAACCAACTAGGCTAAACACTAAGAAAATAAAGTTAAAATCTATTTTTTTATCTTTTTTACTAAAACCCTGATTCACAGCAGCGGCTCTCTCTCACTCAGGCTGCGTGATGCTGCCTTTTCTCCTGGACTAAATAAGTCCTGACAGTTCATCGCCACACTACAGGAAATATTTTCAATGCTGTGTGCCTGTCTTTTTCTATTATAGGTCTTATCGCAGCATGAATCAGATTAAATAAGTATAGGAATGTTGAGTTTGGAAATTAGGGACAACACTATGATACATGCATCTTCACAGATGAACAGTAAAGGAATGACATGTTGTCCTGAACAAGCTCACTTTTCTCTTGGTTTTATTGTCATGTAGGTGGCCGGTTTTGTTAAAGGACTTCCAGGATGTAAAGAACACGCTGCTACTTTTAAAACAGAGGTGAGCGCTTCCTTTTTCTCTAGAGGAACAACACAGTTCCATAAGTTAGAGGTCTGGCATTTTAAAGTGCCTTGATTGTTCCAAATGTTTTTCTGCTCCTATAGAGGAGGTTCTCCTCCAACCTGAGTGGTTTCCACTTTAGTTTTCATGAAGCAGTTTGGGACAGGAGCTCTAATAAAGAGACTCTGCAGCAATAATTTATTGTTGTGACCGGGTGTGTTTAATATTTAATTATCGCTGGCAGTGGTGTGTTGTCTGGTGTTTTGGGGGCCTTAGTTTGCACGCGTTTCCTAATTTATGCAGGTTTGAGCCTTTTCAGGGAAAACATGCAAGATTTCTAATGAAATGTTTCTTGCTTATAAAATACTTGATTAATTTAATCGAAGAAATTTGAAAATAAATTGTCACATTAAAGCCGCAGACCTTTTGGTGTTGTTTGGTTTGTTTTAAGTTTTCAATAGTTGTAAAGTGAAACTTTTTACAAAGTTGTGGCTGGTGTTTATCGCCAGCTACCCTGGGTCAGTAATTAATCAATATCAAATCTCAAATCTACGTCTTTACCAGCTTTGCAGCTCGTACAGACACTCAGATTTTCTGTTTTTACCTAAAAGCAGCTGATCAGAGAGTGTCTGTGAGCATTCTCTGATAGAAGTTAGCTCTGACCTTCCACTGGTCCATTGTTAACATGCTTCCATCTTGGTGGAAGTCTATAGTAGATCTGCCATTCTGTTCTCTCTGAAGCTTCATACCACCTTTCTACCAAAATTCTATCTTCATCAAAGAACAACCTCCCCCAAGCCTGATGCAGCCCCCGCCGTGTTTCCCTTTCCCTATAGCAATTTGCAAGGTTGAAATAGTTTTGAAATTTTCATTGGTTTTTACTATTAACTTCTGATTTTCAATTCTATTTTAGTTTTAATTCATTTTTAGTATTTGTTAGTTTTGTTTGTTTTTTGGGGGGTTTCACTTATAGGTTTAGTATTTTATATAATCCAACTTGTATAATGAGGGCTAGACAAAAAAAATAAAAATAAAATCCAAGATAAGGCTATATACATCTGCAGAAACACAAATAACCTGCAACTGGAAACTAGGCCTTATATTAGTGCATTGTGATAAAGATGCAAATAAAACTAAGCACATTCTTGAATGTTTTTTTTTTTTTTTTTTTTTTTTTGCAAGGTCTGGTTTTTATCTTTACTTCAGTTTTTTATTCTAGTTTTCGTCATTTCTTTAGTTTCAGCTAACGATAATTACTTTGGCCAATTGGATGTTGGCCATAAATATCAGTTTCGGTCTAATCTGATAAGAGTTGCTTCCTCCAAACGTTTGGCTTTATCCTCTACATCAGCTGTGATAGTTTAAAATCCATTTTTGCTTCAAACCTCTTCGAATCCCCCTCCCTGAGTATTCTGCTCAGTTAATCTAATCATTAATCTAAAGTTTTTCATCTGACCTTTGGTAGGAACACTTTTCCAAAAGACTGTATACCAGGTCTAAAGAAACGTTTTCCTTCAAAACTCATGCATTTAGTTTGTAGGTTTATACATTTGTACATCTGAATTTATTTAACTGCTTTAATATAAAAAAATTAAGAAAATAATTCTTTTTCTCTGTGTCTATTTAGCAAATTGATGGCGAGGCCTTCCTGCTTCTCACCCAAGCAGACATCGTTAAGATTCTGTCCATCAAGCTCGGACCCGCTTTAAAGATCTACAACTCCATCCTCATGCTGAAGAATGCAGACGAAGAGTGAGACCTGACCTAAGGGGGTGGATCTCTTCCCCCATCCTGGTCCTCCAGTCGATCCACTCAGCCGTGGCTCAACATCGGACCTTCGATTAACAAAAGAGAATTCAACCAGAACAAGGCCAGTTCGCTTTGTTGTGCAATGGTGGAACTACCAGAGAGGAAAGGAGAAAGAGAAAGCCTTTGACTGGAAGGTTTCCATTCTCTCCCCTCTTTTTCTCTACAACAGCCAGCTTTAGAGAGTATTTTAAGACACCATAAGGATTTACTAACCTGATTTGTGTTTGTTTACAGAATCTTAAAAAAAAGCAGGAGCCTTTAAGGCTTCTTAATATTGTACAGTTTACAGATTGGATTTATTGTCCCAGTTGTTGGATTACTTGTTTGTGAAGAAAGGATGTTCTGGCCGGCAAAACTAGTTTGTTTTGTTTGTTTTTGCTGGTTTGTTTGTGAGTTTTTTTTGTGTTTTTTTTAAAGCTGCAAAATACAATCATAAAAATATGGGGGAGATTTTAAAATGTGAAACCTTGTGGCAGAGAGGCACCTAAGTTTTTCTCCAATAAATTGGAAAGGGATGACTGCTTGGTAGGCTCAAAGAGCAAAGTGTTTGGTTAATCCAGAGCAGGAGATCCTTAAAACCAAGTCTTTGTTTGTCTGTAGATATGATTAAGTATGTTTGAGGAATGGAGACGCAGTTTCCGACCATCCTGTGTAGGATGTGTTTCTGGTCGACGGATTGTTTTTGGAGCGAACAGCAAGGGTGGACTCGCTAAATCAAGGAACCCTCCTGCCTCTAGAGATGAAACGGATGCTGAACCAGCTGCTTTTGGTTTGTTCTTGTAGCAACACATGAATATGAATGTTAAACAACTCCAAGTTGTTTTGGTATCCATCTTATTCTGTTGTTCAAATAAGCTCTAACTTTAAATGTAAATACAACTAAAATAAGAAACCTATCTCTCTCCCTGCCTTGGTTTAGTCCTGCTTCATTATGCAAAGACTAATAATCTGAGTGTTTGGGCAAAGAAGACATGAAAGCAGTGAACTGATTAAAAACAAAATATTTTAATGATAAGGGGAGAGCCTTTGTTGGAGTGTTTGTAAATATGCGTTTACCACAGCGAGTTGGATGTTTACATCAGTTACTGTTGATATGCAAACAGCTTTTATTTATGTTTTGTAAATTATAGAACAACGGTACGCTGCTCTGCCTCCTCTAATGGAACGTGTGAACGGGAGACAATAAATGAAATGCACACTTTTTGCTGTCCTTATTCCACCCCAGCCAAGCCATAAACCCACAGATCATTCGAAGCGTTGCTCCAGGTCTATTTGCCATCTGTGGCACACCAACCCACTGGTTCTTAATGCTCTGTCAAATTGCATTTGACAGATCCTTTGAGTCCAGCAGAAGTCTAAAAATCATCCAGTATTTCTATTTTTGTGTGTGTGTGTGTGTTTGGGTAAATCTGAAGCAACACCTAGTGATTAAGAAGCCCAACCTTTTAGTGAAGCAGGATTATCTGTTTTTGTTCTTCTTTTTTTAGTCTCAACATATTTATTTATTTATATGCTGGCTAAAAAAACAAGCCACATAGGAACTTATAATTGTCTTAATCATGTGTCTAACCAACTCATAGCCACCTATAACATTTTCAATTCAGTTTATTTATATAGCGCCAAATTCACAACACATGTCATCTCAAGGCACTTTACAGTTCAACCAGATCATACAGTCAAATTGATTCAAAGTGTTCTAAGGAAAACCAGTTGATTGCATCGACTCCTTGACTCAAATACAATCCCTCACACTAAGCATGCTTGTAGCGACAGTGAAGAGGAAAAACTCCCTTTTAACAGGAAGATTCCTCCAGCAGAACCAGGCTCAGTGTGAGCGGCCATCTGCCGAGGCCGACTGGGGTTTAAGGAGACAGAAGCAGAGATACAAAAAGCAGCTGTAAAATGCGGCCCCGTCCAGGAAACACACAGCCAGGCAGACGAGCTCCGAGCCAGCTCCCATGTTACAGGACGAAGAGAGCACATCCAGCCAGTCACGGTCAGAGACACAGGACCACACTGGAAAACAGGCCGATCTCCAGCATCTATAAACAAGGGTGTTGATGGAAGCAGCACAGCTGATGTTTCTCTCCAGGATGGCGTCACAGCTAAACAGGAACAGACGAGGCAAAGCTACTCTGAGGAAAAGCAGAGAGAGCATAACGTTAGAGATTGAACTAACAGATTCTACAGAATAGGAGAATAGAGAGAGAATGAAGCAGAATGATGAAATGGGGGTCCCTATGCCCTCCAAACGTCTAAACCTATAGTTTATATTTTACAAGATAGTTGCAAGAAGATCTTTACTTTTTTAGACCTTAAAAAAGAACGTCTAAAGAACTTAAAGTTGAGTTCATGACCCATCTTAAGGTCCTTGATCAACCATTATGGAGTATTTAGATCACTCCAGAAAATAAACCAAACGATAACACTTTTATGTTAAACTGGTTATAGATATAAATGCATCAGTTTAAAATGGGCAAAGCCAACTTTAGTTGTTGATGCTTTTGATAATGGTTATTTAATTTTGTAGAAATGGTTTTAACCAATTAACATTTCGGTTATGTGTTGACTCTGGTACCAAAGTGGTTCATCCTGGGTCATTTCTGCTCTCATCTCATCAGCTCACCCTTGTTCTTTTACAGGATGTAAGGCAAGACTGGGATAGACATGGAGGAAGGTTGATTGGTGTCTCTTCTGTATTGACTAGGCCAGTGGTTAGGGTTCGTAGTCCTGTTTCAATCATCTAATAGAGGCAATGAGAGTTGTATTTCAGAGCTTAAGGCTCTTGCAGTCAAATGAGGTCTTGGTCACCTTTGGAAGAGAAACCGGCCCACAGCTTCACAGATCCTTTACCATGCTTACCAGCAGCCGTGGTAAGAATGGTCTCGGCTGGTCTGGGAGCGCCTAGGGCTTCCCCCAACGGAGCTGGAGGAGGTGTCTGCGGAGAGGGAAGTCTGGGAGTCTCTACTTAGTCTGCTGCACCAGCAGCCGTTTGGTGCTTTTCTACATATTCAGTATTTGTGTCAAGTTAAAACAATCTTTTCTAAAAAAAAAAAACTCAGCCTTATCTCGCTTGGCCAAAACACATTATCCCTCTGAGTGTAGAACTTTGTGCTTCAGTCAGTTTCCTAAATGATATGTTTACATGTTCAGTGGTAGAGCAGAAATGCTTTTTTATGGTGAGAGAGTAACACATGGTCTTTATGGACACTTTGTAAACTTGGGATGTCACTTTTTACTGCAATGGTTTAACAGTTTTGGGAGTTTTATTTATTTTTTTTTTTATATCCTACAATAACTCAGTGGTAGCAACAAAAGAGCAACTTCTCATCCAGTCTGGTTACTAACTAACAAGTATTGCTCAGACAACATATATGGTCGCTTAATAAATTTCATGTTTCTATATTTTAATTCAATAAATTTAATTTCCCTTTGAGATAAGGCATTTTTGAAATGAATGGAAATTTTAATCCTAAGTACTAGGACTGGCCAGAATTTAGCATACAAAAGGGGCTGCTTTTGTATTAATTTTTTATCCTCATACACATACTGATGGTGGCAAGCTACATTGTAAACCACGGCTTCAATGGGGCAGGCTGACAGACAATATAATATCATAAACAATCAGCACCACCTCTGACCACCAGCAGCAGGCAAGATAGATAAGGCATCTTGCCAAAGGTTACAACTGAGACTGGACAGAGCTGGGGTTTGAACTAGTAACCCATCGGGTACAGGACAAACTCCAACCTACCAAACAGTGACCACTGCAATGAGCTGCATGGATGAATTACCCCTGTGCAGGACCATAACCCTCACCCTAACCATGATGAAGAGACTGATGACAAAGGCATTAACATCAGACAGGAGGCTGAGGTGCTGATGATGAAAAATGTAACTTCAGGCAGCGTTTTACATCTAATTTCTGCTTGAAAATACTTCACAACAAAAAAGCAAAACCAGAACCATTAAGAGAGATTAATGCAAACTTTTCATAGCTTTGCAAAGGTAAGAAAAATACGTTTTTCTAAAAGAAAAAAACATCACTGACACTCCTGCAGAATCCGTTCAGACCACTATGGGGTTCCAGACCCCCACGTTAAACACTTCTCGTTTAGACCATTGGATGATCTATAACCATCCTGATGGGAACCAACCGTCATGCAGAAAACCTATTACATTTCAAAGATTGAAATAAAGGGGCTTGCAGAAAAGGGTTTATGAACACTATGGCAATGATGGAAAATATGGGTGTCACAATAATTAAAATTATTTTAATCACATGTTCCCTGTTTCATAAATACATATTTTCTTTTTATCCATATTACAAAAAGATCAACACACATCTGCCTTCCTTTAATAATAATAATAATAATACATTTTATTTAAAAAGGCGCCTTTCTGGACACTCAAGGTCACCGTACAAAACATAAAAAGTGTCAGAAAAAATAAAAATTATAATTATAAAAACATTTAAAAACATTTAAAAATACAGAGGCTGTGACAGTGAAATTGATATTTTTAAAGAGAATAAGCAATCTTGAACAGATGGGTTTTGAGTTGTATTTTAAAATGGAGAATTGAGTCCGTATTTCGAAGTTGGGGTGGTAGAGAGTTCCAGAGGCGGGGGGCAGAGCGGCTGAATGCTCTGCTCCCCATGGTGGTGAGACGGGCGGAGGGGACAGACAGGTGCAAAGCAGATGAGGATCTAAGAGCACGGGAGGGGGTGGGAACATGCAGGAGGTCTGACAGATATGGGGGGGCAAGATGGTGAAGTGCCTTGAAAGTCATCATGATAATTTTATATTGAATGCGGAACTGTATGGGGAGCCAGTGGAGCTGTCGGAGGACCGGAGTGATGTGGTGGATAGAGGGAGTTCTTGTTATGATGCGAGCAGCTGAGTTCTGGACCAGTTGTAGTTTGTGGAGTGATTTCTGAGGAAGTCCAAAGAGGAGGGAGTTGCAGTAATCTAGTCGGGAGGTGACAAGGCTGTGCACAAGTATGGCAGTAGTGTGTGGGGTAAGGGAGGGACGGAGGCGGT
The DNA here is from genome assembly GCF_016077235.1 of Cyprinodon tularosa. NCBI lineage: Eukaryota > Metazoa > Chordata > Actinopteri > Cyprinodontiformes > Cyprinodontidae > Cyprinodon > Cyprinodon tularosa. The sequence goes on along the minus strand of NW_024038998.1, from coordinate 8,092 downwards.
TGATGTTTCTTAAGTGGAAGTAGGCAGACCGGGTAATGTTATTTATATGGGATTGGAAAGATAGTGTGCTATCGAGGATGACACCCAGACTCTTAACCTGGGGGGAGGGGGAGATGGAGGAGCTATCAATAGTGACCTGGAAACTGTCGGTTTTGGAAAGAGTTGATTTGGTACCAATGAGGAGAACCTCGGTTTTACTACTGTTTAATTGAAGGAAGTTGTTGGTGAACCAGGCCTTTAATTCACAGATGCAATTTCTGAGGGAGGTGGGCGGAAGAGAGGACGATGGCTGCGTGGTGAGGTAGAGCTGGGTGTCATCAGCATAGCAATGGAAGTGGATGTTGAATTTACGGAAGATATTGCCAAGGGGAAGGAGGTAGATGATGAAGAGCAGAGGCCCCAGAACAGAGCCCTGGGGCACACCTGAGGTGACGGGGGAGGGGGTGGATTTGAGGGTCTTCAGTTGAATGAACTGAGTGCGATCAGAAAAATAAGAAATAAACCAGTCCAACGGAGTGCTCGTGATGCCAATGGAAGAAAGCCTACTGAGGAGGGTGGTGTGACAGATGGTGTCGAAGGCTGCACTCAGGTCGAGGAGGATGAGGATGGTGAGTAGTCCAGAATCAGATGCCATGAGGAGGTCATTGGTGATTTTGATGAGTGCTGTTTCAGTGCTATGGAGTGGCCGGAAACCAGACTGAAATTCTTCATACAGGCTGTTGGCACATAGGTGAGAATGGAGTTGGGAGGCAACTGTTTTTTCAAGAATTTTGGAGATGAAGGGTAAATTGGAGATAGGACGGAGGTTGTTGAAGTTGGTGGGGTCGGCACCAGGTTTTTTTTACAATCGGGGTGATGGCAGCAGTTTTGAGAGGTGTAGGGACAGTTCCAGTGGTGAGGGAGGAGTGGATGATAGCGGAGATGAGGGGAGCCAGAGAGGGAAGGCAGGTTTTGACAAGTTGTGTTGGGAGGGGGTCCAATTGACAGGTGGATGATTTGGATTTCCGGATGAGCTCTGTGATTTCCGAGACAGTGGGAGGATGGAAGGAGGAGAATAAATGTGTAGGCGGGGGGAGATCTGCTGAGTTGTTGAGATGAGCCGTTGATCCAAGGTTCTGGTGAATGTTCTTGATTTTTTCTGTGAAGTATGACATGATGTCATTGCAGAAGGAGGTTGTGTAAAGGTGCAGGGGGAAAGGGTCCTGGGGTTTGATGGTATTGTTAAGTATAGAGAAAAGTGACTTAGAGCTCTGTTGATTGGCAGTGATTAAGTTGGAGTAGTACTGTGATTTGGTGCTGGCAATGGAGTCCTTATAGTGCATAATGTGATTATTGTACATTTCTTTGTGTATAGTAAGACCAGTTTTTCTGTAAAGTCTTTCAAGTTGCCGTCCTTTGGTTTTCATGTTTCTGAGATTTGGGGTGTACCAGGGGGAGGAGACAGAGAAAGAAACAAATCTATTTTTTAGAGGAGCAAGTGAGTCAAGAATATTATGGAGACCAGTGTTGTAATGAAAAACCAGATCATCAGGGGTTAGTAGATTATTGAAGTCAAGGAGGCAGGATGAGTGGATACTTGAAATAAGGGTGGAGGGATCAATTTTCTTTATGTTCCGGAAGGATATGAGGCGGGATGTTTTAGAGACTGAGAGAGTAAGATTAACTGCAAATGAGAGGAGAAAATGGTCACTTATGGGGAGTTCATCAGATGTTATGTTGTGGGGGATGACACCAGAGCAACAGATTAAATCCAGAATATGTCCTTTGGTGTGTGTGGGGGTAGTGGTGTATTGCTGACATCCAAAACTCTCTAGGCAGGAAGTAAAGTCTTTGGTAAGAGGCGAATTGGTGTTGTCCATGTGGATATTGAAATCACCCAGCAGAATTAAGTTTGGTGAGAGAGAGGATAGGTGGGTGAGAAAATCAGCAAACTCAGTTAAAAAGGCACTATTCGGTTTTGGGGGGCGGTAGACAGCAGCAATGATGGTTGGAGTTGGACCAGATAGCTTGCAGACTGTGGATTCAAACGTGCTTGAAACTGGAGCTGATACCGGCGAGACTTTCCAATTCTCGCGATGAATTATCGCGAGACCTCCTCCGCGACCGGAACCACGGGGTTGAGAGATGTAAACAAACCCACTAGGAGTGGAATCGTTGAGCTGAGAGTAATCTTGGGGCTGTTGCCAGGTCTCGGTTAAGCAGAGAAAGTCCAGTTTACGGTCAGTGATGAGATCCTGAATGAGATGTCCCTTGCTTGTCAGTGAACGGATGTTGAGCAGAGCAAAGTTGAGTGCGTTGTTGTCGCAGCTGGTGGTGGTGCTAGCCGACCGAGCTAGGCGGGCTAACACGCTGTGGTCGACAGCCCGGCTGGTGGAGCATGGAGGGCGACGAATCCACCGTCGGGAGCTGGACCAGATGGATTTTATTGCTGTTGAACCGTTGCGGTGGACAATCCGACGGGAACCTCGGTGGATGTATCTCCGACGTGGCTGGAAGGTGATGTCCGGGTGAAGGTGGAGAGCCTCGGGCGCAGGTCCAAGGGAGTGACAGCGGAGCCGGAGCAGGTCAGCGGGTGAATACTGCAGCAAACCCGCCACTTGCAGGTGAGCGGGCAGTAGGAATATCCAGATACAGACAAGCAGGGTGTATGTCCTGCCGGTCCACATTATTAAAAACGCCAGGTGAGGCTGAAAACGAGGCAGGACAGGTGAGCTACTGGTAGTAGCCTAGTTGGGACTCACACAGTCCTGTAGTGCTGACGAATCGTGGTCGTATTCCCAGTAAAAACAATCCCAGTAAAAACAATTAGACTGTCCGTTAGAAAGTAAAAAAGTTTAAAAGTTACCGGTGAGCGAAGGCAGTGAGCAACGAATACAAAAATACCGGCGAGCAGCGGCAGCAAGTCGTGCCAGCGTTCACTCCCCCAGCGTATCCTAATGCAACATCTGATGGTAGCATTTAATGGTATGTTCTCCTATTTCTCCCATTTTAAAGAACAGAATGTGGAGATATTTTAGTCCTAATCTCATGTTTATTCTCCAGGGAAACCATAGAAAGCCATAGATTTCTAATTAAAGTTATCTGATATTTAGATTAACTTTAACATATAGTCAGGAATTAGATGTCTCCAATTTCATCATTGAGGATGGCAATAATTTGCAATTAGCAATAAAAAAAAAGGATAAACCTCACTGAAGATCTTTAAAGAAGGTGCAAAGCAGGTAGGGTGTGGAGGTCAGCTAGTAGTATGCAAACATAATGTCCAAACTGCACAGATCTATGGGTGTAGAATATGCAGCTGTGGCCCCAGGTTTTGTGTCTTTGTTAATCAGACTATCTGTGAAAGTCTGGTGCAAATCAAATAAATTCTGTGGGCTATATTTCCCCAAAGGTCAAAGGAGACATTGGTGCCATGAAGGACAAGGCACAGAGAGTATTTGTGCATTTAAATATATATGGAGAGTGAGAAATTTGTATCGGTGGAAGAAAAAAAGTCTGCACAAGCTGACTCAGATTAATGCTGCATCAATTGGGAAGCAATTCATTATGCAATTAAACCAAAACAGGTAAAACAGCAAGCATTGTGTTTATTACGTGAATTCATACAATCTGGGCTTTCTCTAGCTGCAACCTCCTCCAACCGCAGCGTAACTTACGTATGTTGTCTAGCGACCATGATGGGATGAGGCAAGGCTCTTTGAAGCCAATGGGGCCAAAGGTTGCAACATTCCATAAATCAATTCAGTTTAACAAATCAAAGTTTGCTCTATTAAGGTTCATGTCTATATTATCCTGAGATTTTTTAATGATTTATAAAACTTCTCTGAAATTTATTTAATTTCCCTTTTGGAATAATGAAGTGTTTTTAAATTGAATTAAAAAGCAAGCCTTGACTCTCTGAAAAGTACACGTACGCAGGCCTTAAAAATGATGACATGATAAGATGATGAAATGTTTTAAAACACAATTTTAGAAAATCTCAACATAACATGGCTAACATGGCAAAAGCAGCTCAAGGAGAAATTCATGAAATCTATGAATCCAGTTTTGAAACAAAAAAAAAAAACTATTGTTGATTTTCAAAAGCACAGAGATCTTAAATATTCATTCAACTAGAATTATATATATATTTTAAATAAACACCTAAATAGTGGTAATGACCACTATTCGCATCCAGCTCTGTAGCCACACTCTCCTGGATTTTGAGTAGCTCTTTAGATCGTTGAGTATTTAGCTTGACACACAGATTTTAGCATAAGTAAACCCTGTAACTTTGAAGTTAACTAATTACTGATATAATCAAACCAATTTGTAATAAATTCATACAAATGGTATTGATAGTTTTTAACACACACCACATAAAATATTCCAGAAAAATTAAAAAAACAATCCACTGGAATTTGTTTCCAAGTTTGAAGACGTTTTCGCTTCCCATCCAGGAACCTTTTTCAGTTTAAAATGTCAAAAATGTTACATTTTTGACATTTTTTATTAATAGGGTTTTACCTGTTGTAGAGTTTGATTTGATTTGAAACATAATGTCTGGTGTTTTCCTCCAGGCCTTAAAAACAACAATTATCAAACCATTGTTAAAAAAGAAAAACTTGGACAAATTGGTCCCACAGAACCACAGGCCCATTTCAAACCTCCCCTTCATCAGTAAGATTATTTTAAAAAGTTGTATTTCAACAGTTAAATGCCTTCTTAACAGTAATCAGCTGCTTTGATGTCTCCCAGTCAGATTTCTGGGCCAACCACAATACAGAGACTGCCTTGATTAAGGTTTTCAATGACATCTGTATAAATTCAGACTCTGGAAGAACCATGGTGCTGTTATTATTGGACCTGAGGGCAGTGTTTGATAATGTTGATCACATGATCTTATTAGAGCATCTGTAAAACTGGGTCGGCCATTTTGGTACAGCACATGACTCGTTTAAATCTTACCTGAAGGACAGGGATTTTAAATCAGGGACCAGAACTTTAAAATCAGAGACCAGAAAAATCACATGTGGGGTTCCTCAAGGCTCCATTCTGGGGCCCCTGCTATTCAATCTCTACACGCTCCCCCTAGCTCAGGTTATAGCAAACAACAAAATCCGTTACCATAACTATGCAAACATAACACAGCTTTACATCACAATGTCACCAGGTGACTATGAACCCATCAGAGTGTTAGCAATATTCAACCTACTCTGTAAACCCAGAACTAGAGCCAAACACAGAGCAGCAGCATCCAGTTCCTATGATCCACTGATAGGGAGCAAACTTCCAAAAGACTGTGCAACTGCTGAAAGCCTGAGTTAATTTAAGTCAAAGTTAAAACAACATGTTTGTTTAGAACTGCCTTTGACTGTGGATGTTAAACTGCTAACTGATGTAATATTAGTTTAGGGATGTGGTCCAAGTGTTTTTTTGTTTTACTTCCTGTTTTTATCATGTACTTATCTTGATTAGCTTTTTCTGTGCTTTTAATTTTTATCAGTTTTATTGTCTAATTCATGTACAAGCACCTTGAAATTTGCATATACTGAATTGTGAATTTTACAAATAAGCCTCGCATTTGTCGCATTGTGGTGGCATTATAGTTTTTGGGTTTGTTGCATGTTTCCACTTTGCATCTTCATTTTCTGTGCTGACAACATTTCTCCTTTGTAGCATGCCCTCTTTGGATTTGTTTTGTCTGTTTGTGCATTACTCTAATTTTTGAATTTGCTAGTCATTTTTTTTTTTCTTTTCCTGTAGGCTGAATTAACAAAAACAAGCTGGACCCACAGCCAAACCAAAATATACATGGATGCGCAGGAAGACATGCATATTCACTGCTATTACATGTTTTGTCAGAATTCTTGACTTTGAAAGAACATAGGTTGCCGTGGTTTCTCATGCCTTTTGTCATTTCACTCACTCCTGTAATTGGATAAAACTGAACTGAAAGTTCCTTCTTTCGAAGAATATTTTGTGGGGACAGACCCATATTAATAACGTGTCAAACTAAATCTGAGTGTTACAAAAATATCACTCTGGTTGGCCATTTTACTCATTTTTTGTGTTTTCAGTACTTTTTAAAATTTGCTATGAATTCATGTATGTGCACAGCTTGTGCACCCCTCACCCACTATACCTAAAATATATAAAAACTCAACAAATTTAGCCCCTACATCTGGCCTGGTGGAAAATTACATAATTTAAGTGTTTCAAAAAAGACGCATGAGAAATGGTTCTACAGCATCCCCTTAAAAAAAAATAAAAGAACATCCTCATTTCACTTACTTTGTTGTAGGTGTATGAATGTTAATAAATTTAAAGAATTTCCTAAACTTAAAGTCTCTTGCACCCTAACCAAGAACAAAGGGAGGGGGAGTCGGACTTCAAATTCAAATTGATATGGCTTCTACACAGAAAGTTGCAGATACAACAAAAACCCTTCAGTGATTTCTCCCAGCCGGTCCCAGACAATACAGTACACCATGGTCAATCTGTAATATTTAGAGAAGAACGACTCTGAATCAGGGAAACTACGGAGACAGTCAGTGAGATTGAAGAAGAGATTTATTTAGTAGAGAGCAGGAAATAGTGTCTGGCAGGATCTTCTTGGGTTCTGCTTGGGGAAAAGATTAGGGTAATGGTGAATAACTGGTAAGAGGAGGAGGGAAGGAGGAGAATGTGACGGTTTGTCTTAGGCTTGGAAGGATGGTGTCCTGGGTCCAGGGGCAAATTGAGTCTCTCTCTCTCTGGTGATGGTGTGTAGGAGGGTGAACAGGCGGGCTGCTGGAGGAGGGCTGAGGCTGATTGTGACCTGAGAGATCCAAATGATGAGGAAGGTCCAGGCTTGAATGTTCTGTTGGCTTGGATGGTGAACTAGGAGGGAAAAGACAGAGACACGGAATTAGAGCTGGCTCAGAAATATCTAGGAGCAAAGTTGGTTGGTCATATACCACGCTGGTAGCGAGAAAGAACTGACGCCCTCCCCCTGGTCCCAGCTCCTTAAGTAGGCTCCTAATTAATCAAGATTAACCGTACCTGCCTGTCACACCCTGCAGAGAAGAGAGAGAGAATCAATCACTGACCTCACAGAAGTTGCTGTCATTTTAATACCAATACTAATGCTTTTGGACATGTGTTTGGCTTGCATTTCTACATATCTGATCAGATCTGATCAAAATTAACATGATGGATTCACATTAAAACAATCTGTCCCAAGCAGGGCATATAAGTAATTTCGAAGGTTGTACAAAAAAGTCTCTTTGAACAAGGGTCCAAACCCAACAGGAAGCCATTTTGGATCCATCCATCCTACTTATCAGGGTCGCAGTGATGCCAGTGCCTATCTGCGGCAGTCTGTGGGCGAGGGGCTGGGTATACCCTGGACAGGTCGCAGGGAAACACAAAGATACACAAAGACATACAACCATGCACACACACACCTAAGGAGAATTTAAAGAAGCCAGTTAACCTAATAGTCCTCTTTTTGGACTGTAAAACTAAGCCAAAGTACCCAGAGAGAACCCATGCATGCATAGGGAGAACATACAAACCCCATACAGCAATACCCCAGGCCGCTACCCACTGCTCTATTGTGCATCCCCATTTTGTCTTTTGTCTGAGAAAATTCTACTTAGAGCTTTTGACTTGCAAACTTCAAAATGACTGCTTTTATGTAGTGATGGAACACCAAGAAATGTAAAATATTTTTGCTCAGTCAAAGTCCATAGTAGTTCCATAGCAACATATTTCATTGTCATGCTTTTTGCACACAGTTTGCTCCAAATCAAGAATGCATGATTAGATTTGCTTTAAACTGATACCAATGATCTTTGTAAGCAACAAAACTGTACACTGATAACATTGTGTAAAGACTTACCTGCACCACTAGAATGTATAAGCAGACATATGTCCCTAATGTCTCATCTACATTACTGCAAATGCTGTGTGCTTCCTATAGTACCGCATTTTAACACATGGGCATGCTTATTTAAAGACATGACCTTAGCCATTCCTAGACAGAACAGGAAGTGATCACAACTGCCATCAGGAGGGTCAGATCTGAAAGATATTTGGATGCTTCACCGGAGCTAAGCTTGGCCTTTCT